>NC_142193.1:32415000-32512500 GCF_026936395.1 Plectropomus leopardus
CGGGATTTGCGGGATTCTCCCACTAGAGGGCTGCTGGTGACCCGGTGAGTGTTTACGCTTCATTCATGCTTTTTATTCACAGTTTAAATGTACAAAACAGAGATTTTAAGGCCTCAGAGGCAGCTGATGTTTGATGTTGAGGCTGTAAAATCTTTTCTTTGTCTGTTCATGGATCCAGAACCAGAATCTCACTCACACATTCAGGCCCCAAACTTTAAAATCAGCTTATGATGCAGAAATCAGTGAAGGTGATGATCGATCAGAGCAGTTCGTCCTCATCAGCTGATCTGCAGCTTCACTGATTTGAGATCTGTTTTCAGTCTGATTGTTTGACGTCGTTTTGCACGAAACGTCTTTTAAAAAACATCCATAAAATAAATTTACAGGCCTAAAACATTCAAAGCAAAGAGAAATGTGACAAAATAAGTAAAGCCAGCACTCTAATAAACGCTCCCATAAAAATATATTCCTGTTCGTTTCGGGCATTAACTCTTTCTCAGACATGAAGCACAGAGACACACCCCATAAATAACATGATTTACAACCACAATAGCACACAAGCGTCATAAAACAAAAACAATAAAGGCTCAAACACTAATGAAACAAAAAGAGTGAAATAAATATAGGAAATAAAAAAGGAGAGATAAGTAAGTAAACAGAGAAATAAGAATAAATAAATGATACTGAGAAAAAATCTGGATAGAAAAATTCTAATGTACATAATATATAATGAAAACAAATGTACAGATACAAATTATTAGCTGCATAGTTTGGCACATGTACCTATAGCTAGATAAATATATATATATATATATATATATATATATATACAGGCAAAATCACAGTCATAGAATCAGGTAACACCGTCATAAATATAATGTGAAATGGCCAAAGACAATACTATAATAGAGAAACTATTATAGAGGAAAATAAATAAAAATAAAATAAAATAATAATAATAATGGAATAAATTTAATTAACTCACTAAACAAAACATGATATGGGGCAACAAAAAAAGACTGATAATGCACATAATGATATCACATAGTAAAAAAAATATAGCTACAGATTAAGTTACTGAACGCACACTTGTACGTATACATATACCGAGGGCTGGGCGATAAAACGATAACGATATCAACCGCGATATAACTTTTCCTCCACTGAAATATGAGCTGTAGTCCAAAGAATGTCCATGAAATGCATTCCAGCCATGTCTCTCATTGTCCATCTGTGTCTCCAAATGTCCGCTCCGCTCTCATTGTCCTCATTCTCTTCTTGGACACCAAAATGTCTCAATCTGGTCCTGATTCTGTCATTTATTAGCGTGCTCGCTGCTCACAGTAACCGCTGAACACCGGTGTAAGGGGCCGCCATCTCCCCCTCCCTCCTCCTGCTCCGTGTGTGTGACGGGGACATGATGAGAGGACACGATGAGAGGACACGATGAGAGGACACAATGAGAGGACACGATGAGCGGACATGATGAGCGGACATGATGAGGGGACATGATGAGAGGACACGATGAGAGGACACGATGAGAGGACACGATGAGAGGACACGATGAGAGGACACGATGAGCGGACATGATGAGAGGACACGCTGGACGCGGTCTGCGTTCAGGTGTGGTGAGTTTGGGTTCTGCTGAAAGAATAAACTGATGTCTGGTGTTTGGTGTAAATGTGCAGAGATCACAGCAGAGCCGTCACTTAGGGACGGTTCTGTAGCTGCTTCCTGACAGTTTGGGGAACGTTCCTCTCTGTAGATCCACGAGAACTCAAACACAATATTATTTTCAGCATTATTTTTGGACAATTCAAGTTGACATAAGAAGATAAGAGGGAAGAAAACAAAATATAAATTAAATTGATTTTGCTCTTGAAAATGACTTTCTTTTCACTAAAATGTGATTTTTCCAGCTTTTTGTCTGAAATGTCTTTTTTTTTTCAAATAAAAAAGCACAAATTAAATTACTCTGTGCTCAGCACATCTCAGCCTTTCACACCCTCAGGTGATGAAAAACACACAAAAAGAAGTTACGGTTATCGGTATCTTATCGGCCACGAGAAGCTGGAAATTATCGTTTCATCGTATTGGTTGAAATAATCATTATGGTGCATCACTGGTTCTGATATCGTCAAATCTCACTGAGGAGTCAAAGGAACCTTTAAGCTCGACAGAAATAGTGATTTGATGTATATCGTGATAAATATCAATTGACTGATATGAAACAGTTATCGTGATGAGACTTTTTTCCATATCGCCCAGCCCTACATACAGTATACCTATAAATATGTACAACTATACACAATAATATATATACACAGACAAAATGACGTTATCAAAACATCAGGGTCATAAACATACGTGTGAAATTACCAAAAAGAATAAAGTCTGTTTAAACAGAGGCGCCTCTGCCGATCTACAGACGGTAAAAATAACAGATGTAAGCATAAACAACAGAATACCCGAAATATGCTTATGGACAACAGGTGGTCGTGATACAACACATCAGAAACATGAGAATCAATGGACTACACCGAAGAAAAGGTCGCAATTCACAGTCCTCATTTAACCCTTCAGGAGCCAGAGTGTGTGTGGCGTATGCAGAAGACTTCTCTTTCACGAAGTAAATTAATGTCACCTCCACGTCGCAATGTTTTCTGTGTTCAGTGCCAAAATATCTGAGAGAGGAGAGTGTGAGAGGCTTTTCACGTCCTCATTTCGGACGCTCCATCTGCGCTCAGAGATTCTTGTTTTCAGAGGTCTTACGGACGTACGCCAGGCCACATCTGAACATGTGGACGTTTGAGCGTTTAGATGACGCCGTTGGTGCTTCAGGTGACGACTCCTCTGATGTTTAAAGATTTCCCAGTTCAGGGACGATTGGAGGTCTTAGTTTTAGGGGTAAAGTTGGATTTTGGACAATCAGATCTGTAATGACCACTGGTGTGTAAGAACGGCGTGTGCGTGAGGGTTTGAGGGGTCAGCGGTCCCCGGCATGCTCCTGGGCTCAGGTGGTCCGTGCAGCTGAAGGATCCCACTGATGGTGGCGAACGATGAACGACGTGCCGGTTTGTTAACGACAGACGTGAGTTTTAATCATACAGGTCCTCGTCTGCAGCCGTGTCTTTAGGCCCGGCCGCCGAGACAGCATGTATCCGTGAGTGTATTTATGATGCGTCTCTTTGAAGTTGTTTTGTCTCTCTGTAGCAGTGTTGTGAATCTTTGCAGTCATGTTGCTCTCTGCATCTCTCTGAACATCTTTTGCGTCTCTCCGTAGTCGTTCTGCGTCTCTCTTAGTCGTTTTGTGTCACTTTGAAGTAGTTCAGCGCGTCTTTTAGGCGCTTTGCAGCACTTTGAGATTATTTTGTATTTCGTATGTTTCTTTGAAGTTTTATGTTTCTTTGTAGCAGTTTTGTGTGCCTTTGTAGTCATTTTGTGCTCCTTTGGCCCTGTTGCATCTCTGAAGATCTTTTGTGTCTTTGTAGTCGTTTAGCGCTCTCTCTTAGTTGTTTTGCAAGGCTTTTAAATTATTTAGGATCTCTGAAGTGGTTTTACGTCTCTCTGCAGCAGTTTTTCACATCTTTGTAGTCACTATGTTTGAGGCCTTTTGCATCTCTTCGTAGTGGCTCTGGGCTCTTTTCTTGTCGTTTGCGTTACTTTGAAGTAGTTCAAACCCTCTTTATGGTCGTTCTGCGCTCTTTCAGTTGTTTTGCGGCACCTTCAAGTTGTTTTGCATCTCTGATTCTTTTCTGTGTCTCTTTGAAGTTGTTTTTCATCTCCTTGTAGCAGTTTTGCAGGTTTATGTAGCAGTTTTGTGTATCTTTGTATCTCTTTGAAGATCTTGTGCATCTCTTTGTAGTCGTTTTGCATCTCAGTTTATTTTCTCTTTACAGTTGTTTTACGTCTCTTTGTAGCAGTGCTGCACATCTTTGTAGTCACCGTGTGCTGAATCCTTTTGCATCTCTTTGAAAATCGTTTGTGTCTCATAATGTTATAGATAACATTAAGTATCTGTCACCATCAGGAGGGGCCGATCAGATCTCAGGGGAGACCTGTGTGGCCCCTGGGGGCCCGCTCCTGCCTGCAGCAGGACACAGAGCGCCACAACATTTAGACAACAGGAAAAGTTACTTTAGTGTCATTGTCTTTTATTGAGAATTTAATCTAAGCTTTAATTTAAACTCAGATTCAGAATGATTTGATTTTTCCCGCGAGGTCGTAAAAATAAACGTACGGTTTGTTGTTGAAGTCGATGATGTGATTCCCAGGTCTGTGCTCCCTGAAGTGATGTTACAAGATCAAAAAAAAAAAAAGAGGGAAAAAAAGGTTTTTGGACGTCCTACACGTCGGCACACTTTATGATAACTGTTCGGATTATTATGAACATCTCTCAGTTCAGACGCCTTTCACAATATTCAGACCTTTGAAACCTGATCAGACTGTTGATCTCTTTAAAAACAGCGAAAAAAGGCAACAAGCAACTTCGGCCCAGAAATTGCAATAAATTAAGAAAATTACCTCAAAATTACTTTTTAAAAAAGAGAAGAGAGAAATAATTTAAAGCTAAAAACATTTTCTTTAAAAAATAGGGGAAAAATATAGGAAACTATATAATTATTAAGTATTTTAACTATATGTTTATTTTTTGTTTGTTTTTTTAATTTTCTGAATTTCCGGTATTTTTTTTTTTTTTTGTAACTTGTTCATTTCTCCCGTATTTTAAAAAGCCGATTAGATCAGGTTTCAAAGGGTAGAAATTGATCTAAAGAAAAGAGAAGATGTGAAATACCGTGGTCCTGATGACACAATGCAGACGGATTCAGCCAAGCAGCACACAGATTCATCTGCAGACATATGCATTTAACACAAAAGCACGGGGGAAATGATTTTGTTTAAATCTGTCAAATCTCGGCAGCTGAAAGTCGCTCAGTGTGAGCTGGATTCATAAAAATATGTATACATATTAAAGATTATAGTCTGTATATGCACACCAGTTGCATTGCTTAAGTTTCTCCCTCTGTTGTTGCTTTTTTGGCAGATCTTAAAAAAAAAATCAGAATCTTGTAAAACTGAATGTTCAAACTGCACTTAAGGTTTTTATGCAAAGTGTAAATTGAGATTTATATTTCTGCGTCAAATCAATGTTCAGGTTTTGCTTCACTGCAGCTTGACGTTCACTTCCACAGAAACTTAATTAAAAGTCACAAACCTCCCGTTTATTTCTGCAAAAATGTTTGTTTAACCCTTTAGGGTCTGTTTGACGCATTATATGAGCTTTTCACCCTGTATTTTTTGATAAATGTAGTCCAGATAGTGTATTTGAGTGTAATCAGTGAATTTGCAGCTCAGCTCCAAAAATGCTCCATTGACACCCATTCAAACTGACATTTTTGATCCCACAGCCATCAGAGCAGAAAAACAGGACTTGTATTATTTCTGGGTGTCATTCTGGGCTTTTGACTCTGAATTTGTCATTTTGACTATTTTCAATATCACTTCTTTGTGCTGTTTTCAGATGTCTTTAATCACAAGCATTTAACCCTTTGAAAGCTGCAAAAACTGGTTTGACTTCTTTCAAAACGTGGGGGAAGGCAATGGCCAACTTGTCAAGAAATGTCCAATTTATTAGATTTAGAATAAAAAAAATATCATTTTTTTTTAAAAAAAAATTATATTTATATAAATTAAATTATAATTATCAAAAACTGATATCTTAAAGTGTGATACATTCTTGTCATTTTTAGGCTTTAATTTAATTTTACTTTTCTTTTGAAGTGATTTTTAATTTTAAAAAATCCAACTGAACCTTTTCTTTTTCTTTTATGTTAAAGGTTTTTTTTTCTAAAGTTTTTACCAATTTCTTCCCAATTTTTGGGTTATTTCTTATCAAGCTGCTCACATTCTTCTTCTCATCTTTTTGAAAAAAGTGAAGCCAATGTGCTCAGGTTTTAAAGGGTTAAGTGAGGTAACCAGGCTCAGTATCTGCAGGGCCTCAGATTGGCCGAGATGTCTGTAGAAGGTCAGATTAAGAGTCGACAGATTATCGTCCGGGCTGATTATTGGGGTCGATATTTGGCGTTTTGCAGATTACCTCGGGGCTTTTTTATTTTTCCATTTTTATTTAAATTTTTACTTGACTTTATGAAAAAGTTGCTGGTAACTTGCTGATATGATTTTGTTTGATTAAACGTTTGCAATAGGCAAATTTTATTTTATCTTACTCTTTTTCATAAAGTAATGGCGTAATACCAGAAGGCTGCTGATCTTTTTCATTTTGCAGATTGTGTTGTGAAATATTGTTCTGTGGCTGTGAGTCTTCATCTTGGTTTTGTCTTCTCACAATCGTCTCGTTCTTTTTGTTTTGCTGTTGTTGTGCAATTTGAAAACTAATCAAATTTATTTTTAAAAAATGCTAAAGGCATTTAAACAGTGTTTTGTGTTGGAGTTTGTTATATTCCAAATTCTCAATTTTGACAGATTTTTTTCTCACTGATGACTTATAATCGTTATCGGCCCTGAGAAAGCAGAATCAGTGAACAGAGTAAACCAGGCTCTTATTTGTCAGTTTAGTTCCCATTTTTCCCCCCAAACATCATGTGGGACACACACACACACACACACACACACACACACACACACACAGACACACACAGACACAGACACCCCCCCACACACACACACACACACACACACACTCTCACTCACACACACACACACACAGGGCAGCGCGCTCCGGTCTGTCTGCCAGTTTTCGTTCTTGGACGTACGTACATGAGGCTTACAGAGGTACATACAAGCAGTTACACACACTGATACTGAGCAGTGAGGAGAATGTGCTTCCATACAATCCAGCTACAGCATTAACAAACTTAGAGAATGCAAAAAAAAAAACTGATTACTTTTTTTCGGCTTTAACTGTAACGCATCCATCTGCAACAGGCACGCGGACATGTACTCACACACACGCGGACACAAGCGCACACGCACTCGCCCCCGTCGGCCCCTCCCCCTCCCTAAATGTCACAAAGCGCGTCTAAAATCAAAATGATAGATCTCCCCGACAAACCCACACATTCCATTGGAATTCACGTGGATTTCATCGTCGCCTTCCCGCACACAACCTCCACTTTGTGTACTTTTCACTCGCCTGCCCGTCCCGCCCCCGCCCGCTCTCCCCGTCCTCCCTCCTCCCGGGCGGAGCCGAGGTCGGTGTCTGTACAGTAAATCGGGGGTGCAGTCTTTCCGCTGAGCTGAAGGGGGGGAGGCAGGGGGGAGAAGCAGGGAGGCGGCGCCGCTCAGTCGTCCTCCAGTCCCTGGTTCAGGAGGAAGTTGGCCGCCAGGTTCTCGTTCTTCTCGCAGGCGAAATAGGCCTGGATCACCAGCGCCTCGGGGAAACCCAACGCTTTTAACTGTGCCGACAGAAAAACAGAGCAGAAACTTTTTATTTCTTAATTAACAGAAAAAATGAATTTTTAGTATCTATTCTGGTCAGAGTACTTTTAGGCCTGACAAAAAAAAACAAAATACAACTACTTATTTCATTTTAATTTCATCATCAAAAATAAA
The DNA here is from genome assembly GCF_026936395.1 of Plectropomus leopardus. Lineage (NCBI taxonomy): Eukaryota > Metazoa > Chordata > Actinopteri > Perciformes > Serranidae > Plectropomus > Plectropomus leopardus. Next base: position 32,422,573 of record NC_142193.1, read on the forward strand.
AATTCAGAATCCGATTTCAGAAAATGGAAAAACTGTTTTTTCATCTGTGTTTTCTTGGTATTTTAATTTTTTTTTTTCACTTGTTTTAATTGACTCACTGTTGTATTATATTGCTTTATTAGAATTTATGATTGTTTAAAAATAATGTGTATGTGTTTACAAATAACATTTACCTGATTAAATAAAGGCTCATATATATTTTTGATATTATATATTTTAATTTCTGTTTCTGTTTCTAAAATTCAAAGACTCGTCGGTGACTCACCCTTTCGATCGCTTCCTTCTCCTGAGGTGTAACCTGGATGTAGTTGACGGGCGCGCCCTCCTCCCCCGCTGCTCCCATCTCTCCCACCTCCGGCGCCTCTCCTCCCTCTCCCACCGGCTCGTTCAGCATCTGGATGAAGAGCTCCTGATGCTGACTGATTTGCTGCAGGAGAAGACGGAGGTAAAGTTTATTATCTGACAAATGAAGACTTTGAGTGAACAAAAACATGAATTTGTAAACCAAACTAAATCCAGGTGAGTCCGGTTTGACCAGCGTTCCTGTGCAAAAACACATTTTCGACTTTTTAAGACTTTTACTTCGAATTAAGTTTATGACTTGAGGGTTACCTGTAGGAGCTGAGGGTTACCTGTAGGAGCTGAGGGTTACCTGTAGGAGCTGAGGGTTACCTGTAGGAGCTGAGGGTTACCTGTAGGAGCTGAGGGTTACCTGTAGGAGCTGAGGGTTACCTGTAGGAGCTGAGGGTTACCTGTAGGAGCTGAGGGTTACCTGTAGGAGCTGAGGGTTCTCTCTGCCTAGCTGCTGGAGCAGAGCTGGTAGCATCGCCGGGTTCTGCTGGATGGCCTGTCTCATGTGCAGGAACTGAGGCTGAGTGCGCAGGAATGCAAGTGGGTTCTCTCCTGGAGACAAGAACCGGTAATGTGAGAGGGAATTTAATCTTTCACAATTAAATCTTTCACATCACATAGATAAATCTTTACAAATCTTTATATATCTTTAGAAATCTTCTCTACGTGTCTTCCTCATCACTCTGCAAAAATTAATTTTCTGCTGTTTCACGCTGAACTCGCGTATGAAGGCCAGACCGAGCTGAGTGTAGCTGCTACTTTGTGTTTTCAGAGGTGCTTTAAACATCAGCATGAAACAGCGTATGTGGTGATGTCATCAAACGTCTCGTTCTGTTTACATTCAATTTACTATCGACAGTATCCAAAGTTTATTTACAATGACACCTGTGTAGAAAATCACGTACATTGAAATGGAGCAGAGCTGAGCAAACGCTGCCAAGATTAGTTAGCCGCCTAAAAAAGTTTGCAAGTGTACTTTTTTTAAAAAGTCAGGTTCGTTTTTAAAAGAACCTGAAACCATCAAATGTTTGGTATTTCTCTGTAAGGTCTCTCTAAGGCTACATATTGTATTTTGTAATGTTTTGAAAGTGAGAAAGAAAATAGTGTATTTGCTATGTGAATCGGCTCTTCTTTGCCTCATGCTGCATCCCTCCAGCAAGTTTCACGAAAACTGGGCCTGAAGTTTTTCTGTTATCCTGCTGACAAACAAACCAAACCAAAAAAACTACTCTCTTTTGAGAATTAACATAAATTAGAAAGAAAAAAAAATTATCGACCTATCAATTATTGAGTAATTGTTGCAGCTCTCATCGTACTAAACAAAATGCCTTAATCAAATCAAAATATGAGACAGAAAATCTCCACAGCGTGAGAAATCAAAGCTAAATGTTGGGTGGCGACTAAAAGGTCTAACAACAGTGTACACACGACCTCGACAGACACATCCCGTGACTGATGAGTCACAGAGTCACTGGCAGGTGATGATTCATCATAAAACTATTGTGATTTATCAGTAAATGTCACGGCCTCCTTCAGACTTTGCAGCATGGATACTAGCACCCTCTGGTTCTGTTTTCATGTGAGACAGACATACTGACTGCATGTATTTTTGTACTGGAGTGCGTTGCGTGCCTCACCCTCTGCTAGAGACGGGGCTTCTGTGGGTCCAGACGCGGGGGCCTGGGCCGGGGGATTACTCTCCTGGACCGGGCTGCTGGGGATACCCTGCAAACACAACAATACAGCCGTCAATCACACACACTGTCTGCACGATGCCCAAACACACACACACACAGATTAAAATAGAGTTGCAGTCACTGAGGTCAGCTGCTAAATGATCATTTGGCTCCCGTTAGAGTATTTACACGTACCGTAACCCTCAACTTTAATATCACACACTCGCATCACTCAACACACAAAATGTGCTTAAAATATTATATGTAAATATTATTTCCTACTTTCATTGAGTTCATCAGTCTTAATCATAACTATCAAATACTCATTAATGTTCAGAATTTTAACCCTTTAAATGACAGGCCTTTGTCATGATGCCACTATGTTTTAAGATGAAATTTTTTTTAATTATTTTCAATATATTACATGCAAAGTCGATTTTTTTTCTTTTTTCCTGCTGACAGTCTGGGATATGTCAATGATTAGCAGCAACATTGATTGTGACAATGTGGGACTTTTATCTGGTTTTTGGTTTTTGTCTGCAGGATTACAAAAAACTACAGGCCTGATTTTCAGAAAACTTGGTGGATGGGTGCAGCCTGGGCCGAGGAAGAAATCATTCAATTTTTGGAGCGGATCCAAATTCTAAGGTAAATACACAGATAATTTTTCACTTTCCTTAACATTGCAAGATAACACTTTGTCCTTCGGATGTCTCCTCTAGTTATTTCTGCTTTTCAGATGTAATTTGTGATATAAAACGTGTGTGAGACTCACATTGAGGAGGTACTCCACAGCTCTGTGGGGGTTGTTGAAACTGGCCCGTAGTGCGGCCACCACTCGCTCCCTTTCGTAGCCCATAGACATGATCTCTGTGAGCATGGCCTCGTACTCGGCTCCAGTCACTGAAAACACACACAACTTACTAACGCTGCACATTTTGTGTATTTGCAAAGTTACATCTTGATGCCGATGGTCAAAAGGAAACAAACAGTAAATTGTTTTTCTAATTACTCGTCATCTTAAGTATCTTATATATTAAGTTCCCAACTTTTGGGCTTTTTTTTTTTTTTTTAAATATAGCACTTTACATTACAAACCTTACAGAAATGTGTTGTTTTGTTCTTAAATGATTGGACTGCATATTTCAAATTGAAATCCATTCATTTGGAAACTACCAGCTGTAGCTCCTCTGCAGAGCACATGTGGAGGCATTTTCTGAATCAGTTTTAAAAAATGAAGTTTAAGATAAATGTTTTTGCTGTGACGGAGGTAGACACGAACCTGACTGCACCTGACGCCAGCTGCTGGCTGGGGACACATATATGCATATAAATTCACCATGCTGGATAACTCCTTATTTATTGTTTATTATGAGGATTCCCATGAGCTGACGCCTCGGTCACAAACTAGTCTTCCTGGGGTCCAAGACAACGTAACAGTGATAAAATCAATAATAATCAATAAAATCAATAAGTGAACAAATAAAAAAAAAAACTACAAATGTTAATGGCAATACAAAAATGAAACTACATTAATATAAGTAATGAAAGATAAAAATGAATTCACTAATTAATCAGGCAACTACCAACAAAATAAAACAAAATAAAAAAAGAACAAAACAAATTAAATATTATTCTTAACTTTCTTACTCAAAAATCAACATAAAACAACCAACTGAAAATAATTGGAGAAAAAAAGATTGTTGTTTTCAAGGTTTATATTACTATAGAAATAGAGTCACTAAGCCTGAAGTCACCACTGAGGAGTGACTTGTCCTATTTAAAGGTCAGACAACAAATATGAGAAATAAGCAAAGAAGTGAACCTTTAAATCATACACACAGTTCATAACATTGGCCCTAAATAGCAGCAGGACTGCATTAAATTCTCTATAGGTGAGTATATGATCTCTGAGTGGACCCGACAGGAATCCCCATGGCTCTCTGTGGTACCACAATAAGGGACGGCGCGCTTTTGTCGCAGCCTAAATATAGAAACAGTATGTATCTCACTGCAGCCTGTGAAGACTGACTCACAGCACCAACAATTTCTGGCACCGCAAATAAAATGACACAAGTTTTACACAACAACACCTTTACTGCTGTGATATTAATCTACGAACCCCAATTCCAACGAAACAGGGACGTTGTTTAAAACGTAAATGAAAACAGAATACAATAATTTGCAAATCCTTTTCAACCTATATTCAAACGAATACACTACAAAGACCAGATATTTAATGTTCAAAGCTTCTTTGGAACTTGTTGAAGGCATCAAATCAAAATGAGTGAATATTTGCCAAAAAACAATAAAGTTTATCAGTTTGAACATTAAATATCTCGTCTTTGTAGTGTATTCAATTGAATATAGGTTGAAAGGGATTTGCAAATCATTGTATTCTGTTTTTATGTATGTTTTACACAACTTCCCAACTTCATTGGAATTGGGGTTTGTATTTATAATTTTGTTTAACTGTCTGAAATTTTACATTCAACAACAGGGAGCAGCTACTGCACAGCGTGCAAGTCATGTGTTTCATACCGAGCGCTGAGGAGGCGTCCAGGCCCTGACCCCCGCCGCTGGAGCTACACGACACAAAGGTGACAAACGACAACAACATTAATGTCACTTTAAGGTGATGAGCAGAGCAGCAGACACTGGTGACAACTGAAATTAGTTATCCATTAATCAAATAATGTGCCACATTATAGATTACTTACTGTGTTGATATGAAAATCCTTGTTTAGATATTTAAGTGAATGGAGGTTAAATCTGTCTCGAATGGTAACCACTGACTGAACCACATACTCCATATATTCTGCATGTAGGTTGACAGAATGGTAACGGTTCACAGAATTCACGGCTCGGTTCGTTTTAAGTAGAGCAGGGAAAACAAAATCTGCTGTAAATATTTCACTTGCAAAGAAGTCCCAAATCAGTGAAGTTTCTTTCTAAAACAAAAATCCATCCTTTGTCTAGCGTGAACACAACAAGTTTCCATTCACGTTCGTCAAATAACAGCCTACAATTTCATTTATACATTTTTGCGGATTCAAACAAATAATTAACCCAGCAATACTCCCGGCTCTCTCCAGGACACCAAAATAAATCATTTAAACGACATTATATGCTGTTTAACAGGCGGGTTGTACCTGGCTGGTTGTTGCGGTTCTGTGGCTGCGGCACTTGGCTCCTCTTTGGCCTCCTCGGAGGGAGTGGGGACAGCTGCTGGGGTCGGGGCCGGGGCTGGGGCCGGGGCTGCGGCCGGGACAGCTGTTGATGTGGAGCCAGAGTCCTGTACAGGGGGTTTGGGTGCCTCTGAGGCCGGAGGCGAGGCGGCAGCTGCGGGTTTAGCCTTTAGCCATTTCAAAAGAAGCTGCTGTTAGAAGGCGCAACTTAATAATGAAAATATAGATGAGCTCAGAAAAGTTCAGATACCACCGTCTCACCTTTGAAACCATCACTACAACAAAGCTCTTCTCATCGATGTTGTACTCTTTAATAGGTTTTTCATCTTGCAGGATTTTTCCGGCGTATATGAGCTTCTGCCCAGATACAGGAAAGTTGTCTTTTCCTCTTTCTGCTTCTATCTTCTCTTTCAAGGCCTTCACCTGATATACAAGATATTGATCGTAAATAGCCACCGACATGAAAACACGCGTCCTAATGCTTTTATTCCTATGCATAATACCCATAGACGTCTTTCATTCACCTCTTTGATCCCTGGAGGTTTCTTTGTGGACCTCGATATTCGACTATGCAGAGACGTGTTTAATAATCATTTGTGTGGCAAAGACAAAAAAAATAAATGTATAATCTGTAAAGCGACTTCCATAAATACAAAAAAAATTTCCAAACTCACAAAAATATTTTACAAATATAAAACGAGCATGTTTTCTTTAAAAATTGCTAAAAGTGGGGCGCCCAGTAGCTCACCTGGTAGAGTGGATGCCCCATATACAAAGGCTTTGGTCCTAATGAATAAATAGCGATAAGCCTTATATATATATTTATTTTAATTGTCAAAATCAAATGATTTATCACAGCCAGCAACTATTACAACTGACATGATCATTGGATTTTCACATTTTCGCCCGTCCATCAGGTGGGACGGACACTACCGTCAGAGGGAAAAAAAATATATAATAATATAATATAATAAGTACTAATATATTAATTTAATATAAATATAATAATAATAATATAAATACCTAATTATAAGAATTACAAAGACAGTTTACTGGAAATATTTAATATATTTTTCAAATAATATAAAATAGTTCCCCAGCTAATTTAGAGATAATGTCTCTGTCATGTTTTACTTTTTTTTCGCAGTCTTTAATGTTTTTTCCCCCTTTTTGAAAGAAATAAATCCAATTTTCCCTGGTTTCAGAAGTTTAGGACAACAAGGAAAAATATTTGTAGCTTTGGGAAGGGTAAATAACTAAAAAATAACTTTTGATAAATACAGAACAGTCCCTAAAAAACTTAATAATAGACCAATGATAATGCCATTACCAAGCAGGGAGGCTTTGTAACTGATTTGTAAAAGTTCTATGAGTTTATTTATTTAATATTGTATTTAATGTATCATTAAGGAAAAAGGCAATGACAGGAAAAGTCCCTTGAATTGCAAGAAATTAGGTAAAAGTGACAAAAAATGACCTAAAATTTGAAGAGGAAAATTGAAAAGTTCGACATAACAATTCCCATGAAACTATGTGTGTTATAACCATGTATCTGAAATTTGATTTTTTTGTGCCTATTTTCATGTGGGGTTTTTTCCCCCTTTTCTCTCTCTTTTTTGTTTTCCTTATTTCCTGCTAATTTTTGGGCCACTTCTTGTTAAGTTGCTCATGTTATTTGAAAAAAGTAATGTCAATCTGCTGAGGTTTTAAAGGGTTAACGTTGTTAAAAACGCTATAAACACATCGTAATGTTGCCTAAACGCTGGCCTTGTTAGCTTCATACCAAAGATGTGGACATGCTACCAAACTTAGCTGCTACCAATGAGGCTAATTAGCAGTGTCATTAGCGTTAGCATTAGCAATCATCACGGGAGTGAGGGAGGCTCTGGATCATCACAGAAGTTATTTTATCACAAACTGAATGAAGTTAAGTGTCACCGAAGTGAAACCGCGTTAAAGTCACCGCGACACAAACTAAAAATCGGCCAGAAAACCGTTAACAGCGGCGTCGCGGTGACTTTGTTAACGGACGGTTTCGCGCTAAGCTAACAGGCTAACGTTTGCTAGTGAGGTTTGTTTGTTTAGCAGCCGCTCGGTGAGCGCGGTTAAACTCCCAACACGTGACGGTAATTGGCCCCCAGTTAGCGGAGACTATAAAAGGTGTTCTCCGGTCTGGAGAAAATCAGTTCAAAGTGTTGAGTGCTCAGGTAAAGTTGTCAGGTAGCAGCGGTTAGCTCGAAGTTAGCAGGTGTGGCTAACAGCCTCTCACCGTTTGTTCGGGGTCTATCTCGATCTGGATCGTCTGCTGCTGCAGCGTCTTCAGGGTGATCTGCATGGCGACACGCGCTCAAAAACCGGGCTTCACACGGACAAATTCACGCTCGCGGAGCAACTTAGTGAGTTTTCAAAGTCGGCGTTTCTGGCGAGACAACGACGAGCCGAAAAATGTGTGTATCCATGAGCACTCAGCAAATCGCCATCTTTGGTGACAAGTCGGCGGAGCTCGAGGACAGCGACGAGATCTCGCGCTGGTGACGAAACACGGTGAGCAGGTTTCATCTGAAATCATTTTTTATTTTAAATGTCGACTGGAAATAATGCATGTTCGTCTTTACAGATTATCTCATCAGAATTATTATTATTATAGGTGTGTGTGTGTGTGTGTGTGTGTGTGTGTGTGTGCGCGCAATTCAGGGGCGTTTCAAGGATTTGAGGATGCTGGGGGCCTCTGCCGGGGGGTTGATGATTAAAAAGCTCTGTTTCAGGGATACTCAGTCAGTGTTGCCAGATTTGAAATTTTAAACTATTGTGTCAGAGGCTCAAAATTTTCATATTTTAAGCAAAATTATCATACAACAGTCACAATAACAAAAACAAACCGGTTAAATTTATAACTTTTAGTAAACAAGTATTAAAAAGACCGGTGGCCAAGTGTTTACGAAAACACATTCATGTCAATAGTAAAAATAATGACAATAATAAAATAATAATAATATTGATAATAATAATACTAATAATAATAATAATAGGAGTTATATTGCGCTTTTCAAGGTACTCAAAGACGCGTTAGTTTTTGCAAGTATTGATGAAAACAAATGATAGCGGTGCATGCTGGACAAATGTGACCCGTCACATTCATGTCATAATAATGATGATGATGATGATAATAGATAGGATTTATACAGCAAAAAGGCAAAACAAATGCAGATTCAAAATGGATAATTACAAAATAATGAAAATCGCATACATGAAAAGAGCAGATGCAAGAACAGAATACAAAAGCAAAATTCAGAGGATATTAAAGTTCAAATTTGGGGAGACAGGTATTGTAGGTTTTGAGTTGATTTTTTGAAAGATGGAGTTTTTCATTTTTATATAATGTTTAATCAATAATAATAAATCATATGTTTACTACACTCCAACACACCATGGTCACATGAAACTGTGTCAATGAACTATGAGGGCAAAAACAAACCACGGAAAAAAGCAAAATAATTGTTCTTAAATCGTAATCAAAGTAAAATGTTCAGTTAATGGTGATATTGATTTTAGGTATGAGGCTCGGACCTTTGCTGGGAGGAAATTTTAGTAACTGGACCTCTTTGAATTTTAGTAGAATAGGCCCTCCAGCTGGTGATGCTGTTCTACAGTATATTTGTCATGTTCAATGTCTGTGTATATGTGTGTATATATATATATATATGTATATATATGTATATATATATATATATATATATATATATATATATATATATATATATATATATATATATATATATATGTATATATATGTATATTAAAAAGTTTCTAGATTTTTATGACATTTCTAGGATTTTGGGTAAATTCTATGGTTTGAGGAGGTTTCAAGAGTTTGAGGACATTTCTCAGATTTCAGGTCATTTGTAGGATTTTAGGTCATTTCTGTGATTTTATTATTTCAACAATTAGTCAACTAGTCAGTCTCCTTAAACCTCTTAAATCTCTCTTTGATCCTGCAGTTTTGTGATGCAGTCAGCAGAGGGCAGACTCCGACTGCTCACAGACTCTGACGGCTCACAGACAGACTGACGGCTCACAGACAGACTGACGGCTCACAGACAGACTGACGGCTCACAGACTCTGACAGCTCACAGACTCTGATGGCTCACAGACTCTGACGGCTCACAGACAGACTGACGGCTCACAGACTCTGACGGCTCACAGACTCTGATGGCTCACAGACTCTGACGGCTCACAGACTCTGACGGCTCACAGACTCTGATGGCTCACAGACTCTGATGGCTCACAGACTCTGACGGCTCACAGACTCTGACGGCTCACAGACTCTGACGGCTCACAGACTCTGACGGCTCCAGACAGACTCTGCCGGCTCACAGACAGACGGACAGCTCACAGACTCTGACGGCTCACAGACAGACTGACGGCTCACAGACAGACTGACGGCTCACAGACTCTGATGGCTCACAGACTCTGACGGCTCACAGACAGACTGACGGCTCACAGACTCTGATGGCTCACAGACTCTGACGGCTCACAGACAGACTGACGGCTCACAGACTCTGACGGCTCACAGACAGACTGACGGCTCACAGACAGACTGACGGCTCACAGACTCTGACGGCTCACAGACTCTGACGGCTCACAGACTCTGACAGCTCACAGACAGACTGACGGCTCACAGACTCTGACGGCTCACAGACTCTGATGGCTCACAGACTCTGATGGCTCACAGACTCTGACCACAGAAAGACTCTGATATTGTACTTTTTAGAGTGTTTTTAAAATCAGTCATTTTACTTTTACTATATTTTACTGGTCCCTCTTCATATGTTAAAGAGTTTTCAGTTTCCAGCGTACATACGTTATCTGTGACCACCAGTCCAACCTCCCAGCATGCAGTGCAGCATCAATATTTTATTAAACTCCCTCTGAGCCATCGCTCAGTGCCAACTTTGGCAGCATGTCTTCGTCCTTTCTCTACTTCCTATCGCTCCGCGGCCTCTTTTCACCTCCTGTCTCCTTCCTCTCTTTCCTCCACACCTCCTTTTCTTCATTTTCTTCACCAGCTGATGTTTCCTTTCCTGAAGTCGATCATCCTCTCCCCTCAGAAAGCAGAGGGGAGAGTGAAGTCAGACAGCTGACGGCAGACACTCAGAGAGCAGATCAGCTTACTTTATGTCTAAATGATGATTCGCTAATTGATGCCACAAAATCTCAGAGAAGACGTTCAGGTCTGACAGCCGCCAAAGAGTTGTTCGTGTTAAGGTGGAAGCATCCTGTTAAACGTCAGATTTCCTAAAAGATTCACTCATTATCAGACGTCATCAGGTCTGAGGCACCGGAGAAAACTAAAGGAAGTTATATAATCCACACTGCAAAATAACAACTCTGACCGTTAAAAAAGGAGTTTATACTGTATATACGTGTTTATGCCTTTACCAAGATGTGGTCTCTTACTTTGTTTCACTGTGGCATATTTTGACATTAACGGATTAGATTTGTATTAAAAATACAATATTTAAAAAAATTCTATTGTATTTAAAAAATATTTATTTTTAAATATTAATTTTATTATTTTATTCATTTGTTGTTATTTTCATTCTATTATTTATTTAACATTTTTAAACTTTATAACATGATAAATATTTATTTATTTTATTCTTTTATTTTGTTTAATTTTATTCATTTTTTCTTCATATATAATATAAATGTATCTTTCTATTTTTTCTGCTTTTTTTTTTTCCAGTCATTTCATTTGATGATTTTTCATTATAATTATTTAATTTTATTTATTTAATTATTTAATCATTTATTTTATTCCTTTTATTTATGTTTTTCTTTATTTAATATATTCTAAATACATTTTTCAGTCTCGTTTTTGGGTTGTCTTATTTTCTGTTGTTACCTCCAGTGTTGGAAAATAAATTTTTGATCACAAAAAAAGAGCAAGTGGAAGAGGGACGAGGGGAAATAGGAAGAGACTGAGGAGGAAGGACGAGGGTGTGTGTGTGTGTGTGTGTGTGTGTGTGTGTGTGTGTGTGTGTGTGTGTGTGTGTGTGTGTGTGTGTGTGTGTGTGTGTGTGTGTGTGTGTGTGTGTGTGTGTGTGTGTGTTGCCCTAAATGTGTGTTCATCTGGGTTAATTCTCAAGGACAGAACTATTAAAGATTAACAACGAACCACCATGTTTTATTGAGACAAGCTGCATTCGAGCTGCATCCGGCATATGGCTCAAAACACAGACCTACTTAAAAGTGCATGCGTGTGTGTGTGTGTGTCTGTGTTTGTTTGTGTGTGTGTGTGTGTGTGTGTGTGTGTGTGTGTGTGTGTGTGTCTGCAGGCTTTTATTTTGTCCAGACAAAAAGAACCATATTTTGTGCGCAGCCGTGTGGTGGCTGCAGGCGCAGCTCTGTGATGCAGTCGCCTCACTTCATGTCCTTTGTTGGAAAATATGGAGATATTCTCAGTATTAAATGACACAGATTGGGAATGTGGGCAAAATAAATAAATCTCTAAACTCTCACGTCACGGTTGTAAATATGAAGTCAGCACCTGTGGCCGATTAGCATAGCTTAGCATAAAGAGTGGAAACGGGGGGAAACTGCTAGCCTGGATCTGTGCGAGTATGACAGCCTACCAACATCTCCAACATCTCTCTTTTTTAACCCTTAGGGACTGTTTGGCACATTTTACACACTTTCATTCTTCTTTTTTTGGTAATTTTGGCTGTTTGTTCATATGGCTTACATTTAAACTATGCAATAAATTTTGAAAATTTTATTGCAAAAAAAACAACAAACATCTCAATTTCAATTGCAACTTCTGACAAAAGCTGCTGATTTCAGACATTTCCGCCTGTGATGATCACAAAAACAGCCCACGAAATCCTGGAGAGGCACATTAATTGAAAAATTAGTTGTTTTTGGTGGTCTGACTTTTCCAGTTGCTATTTTTTAGCCTAAACATTTCTTTCCAAAACATCGGAGGACGAGAGACAAGTATGTTAGTAAAAAAAATTAGCAAGAAATTAGTAAAAAGTTAGAAGAACAATACCCAAAAATAAGATTTCTGTGAAGTTGAACCTTCATGAAAGACTTCTCCTCTCTTCCCAAAACACAAAAAAGTGCTGCATTTTTTCCATTTCTGAGCGTCCTCCAAGTGCTTTCTGTTTTAAAAATATCACTCTGATCTCTGCAGAGCCAGCGCTCCTCCAGATCTGAGCGAGGCTCTTCATAACTCGGCACGCCGCACAGATACAATAACTCACTTCATGGACAAAAACACAGGAAAACAAACGTGTTGAAAATCATTTTTAATTGAGTTGTAGGTGGAAGAGGAACTACCGAGCGTGTCCGTCCTCCTCGTCTCTGTTGTCTCTCCGTCCTCCGAGACAAATCCTTCTATTCTTCGACAGGAACGCCCCCACAGCACGCCATCATCTGCATAGCTATGATATGTCACACTGCTGTGTGTGTGTGTGTGTGTGTGTGTGTGTGTGTGTGTGTGTGTGTGTGTGTGTGTGTGTGTGTGTGTGTGTGAGAGAGAGATAGAGAGAGAGAGAGAGAGAGACGGCGCTGCCACTGAGTGAGTCATGTGTGCAACCCACAGGGATTCTTGTTAATATGAGACTTCTGAGACCCATAAGGCCTACTCACTACACACACACACACACACACACACACACACACACACACACACACAGAGTCTGTAATGTGATTCTAGTGTGTGTCTTGTTTTTGCGTATTAACCTTTTAACCAGCATTTAAACCTCTGAAACTCTGAAATTTGTTTGATTTGTTTCAAAAACAGGAAAAAACAGAATACACGCCTCATTTATGATGAGCCTCATTTGTCTGGTGCAGCGTTGAGGATGTTATGTTTGGACATCTGTTTTGTTTTTGATAAAAAAAAGCCCGTCCAGAGACAGGGTTGACATTAGCCTCAGCTCGAGACCCTGCGCGCACACACGAGTGAGCTGTTGTCGAGCTCGTTACGATGTTCATCGCATTGTCCTCGACAAATAAACCAATAAATAAATAAATTAAAAAATGAGCAACTTAGCAAGAAATGTCCCATAAACTGCAAAAAGTAAAATGTGACAAGAAAAAATTTTGTGAATTATATATTTAAAACTGTGTTACAGAAAAAGTGTTTTTTGTTAGCATTTTTCTTGAGGTCATTTTCTTAGTAGTTGTTTTTTTTTCTCTTTTTTTGTTGTTTGTTTATTTTATTTTCTCATCTTCGGGTATTTTTCTTCAAACTTTTTACTAATTTCTTTTATTACTTTTTAACAATTGGATCATTTTTCAGAGGGTTAATGTCACTTCCTTTGTAAATGGTGTATTTTGGGTAAAACAACTCAAACTAATAAAATCTTTTTGTGGGTTAAACAATCTTTTTTTTTTCATCAGTATGTTTACTGAATTTCAATTTAGAAATCTTGACACACACATTCAAACACTCAAGCATGGCGGCCAAAAGGATCACATTCAACAAAAGTCCATGAGCGCTCAATCGAATAATGCAGGTAAGTCCATGACGGTGTAGCGGGACCTGATCACGCAGAGGGTACAGTGATTCTGCTCCAGGCTCGTTCATTACGTGAGACAAATCATTGTTAGCTCCTCCTGAAGGTCTGTTTCGTGCTTTACGTTGAACATCTTTGCTCTTGTTTTGCAGCTCTCAGCTTTTACAGTGTTACGAGAAGCACCATTTAGTAAGGATGCATTTAAAAAATAATGGTTTGCCTCTAAAAATCGGGCTTCCTTTACACAACATCTGGAAGTGACTCATTTTGAAGAATTTCAAACTCACGTGTCCTGTATCGTCCCCACGTCCTGCTGCAGTGGGAATGTGAGAAGAACATCAGAAACAGAAGCTGGAGGAGGAAAGAGCATGTGTTAGATTGTATTAATAAAAGCTGCTCCCACATGTTCCTCTGCTCACCACCTCCTCCTGTTAGCCGGGTTAAAACATAAATATGGAAAACCTTCAACCAACAGCATTCACTGTGTGTCTGTAATCAGCAAACCTTAAATACGTGACATTTAAATCTTTATGTCGCCGATATGTCGAAATAGAGCTGTGCCTTAAGAGCAACATCGTGGGTTTCAATGGACCTGAACAGTCTGAATGTAACTATTCAGTTTCCACAGTGTATTTTAGACTTATTGTAGGAGCTGAGCTGCAAATTCACTGATTACACTCAAATACACAATCTGGACTACATTTAGGACACATGCATCAACACACACACAGTTATCACAACAATGGAGGATGAAAAGTGTATAAAATTCACCCATCAGAGGGTTAAACTAGTTTTTGTTGTTGTGTTTTGGTCTGCAGTTGAATGCAGCTCGGCAGGCATCTCCTCGAGGTCTCCTCGTCCGTCTTCGTTGAGGTTAGGGGCGGGCGATAAATCGAACGTACTCGATATATGTCGGCTTGCTCCACGTCAGTGTATGAAATGACTTTATCGTGGTAGTAATGTGAGCAGCTGAGGTGTGTGTTTTTCTATCTGCGGAGCTGCGATCGAGACTATTCAGTCACATTTTGCGACCACAGAGAGCGACATGTAAATCTGTGTCATCTATGAACCCGAGAGCTGTTCGTTTGTTTCCAGCTCACAGTGGATTAATTCTCATCCCTAACAAACTTTGTTACATGTGGACGCGCTCGGTGCCGTCCAGGCGACCACGTTCTGTGCGACCACGTTCTCATCTGACGCCGTCCGGCCGTGCTCCGGTTGGATGCTGAAGCACTGACGACACGGACGCATTGGACAAAGTCAGAGTGAGAACGGGCTGAGGTACGGGTCGTCCAAATGCAAGTTATCTTTGGGTTTCTTCTAGCGACTGAGCTGCTGTGTGCAACCTGTCGATTCTGATGTTTTTGGGTTTTTTTTAGTTTAAGTTTCTAATCAAGCTTTCAGTGTGTGTGTGTGTGTGTGTGTGTGTGTGTGTGTGTGTTTGGATTTAAAACAATCAAAAGGTTGAAGTAATCCTGAAAACTCAACAGTGTCTCTTCAACCTTTCAGCCCAAATGAACTTCTGAACCTTTTTGAACAATCTGTTTTATTTTGGGTAAAAAAATACATTTCAGTTTGACTCCGTTGTTTCAGTTTTTCGGTTCAGCTGTCCGCTGACTGATGTCTCATCTGCTCAACAGGCCGCGTCTGAAGGTGACATCGAGGCGGGCTCGCTGCGTCCGCTGGCTGCCATGGCGACGATGGATGCATGACTCCCCACGGTGACGGCTCAGGAGCCACGCTGGGTAAACATGGCCTCCCCCGAGAGCGCGACAACCGGTAATGACACCACAGAGGAAAACACACACACATACACACACACACAGGAAACTCCACGGGGACCGTAGTTGCTAACAACTCGAGCAGCGGCGTCTCTCGCTCCCTCTCCTGGTCTCACTTCTATCTATATCCGTCCTCTGTAACCCCGGTCTCTCCATCAGGCCTGCTGCAGCTTTCTCCCTTATTCAGCCAAAACTGGGCCACAGAGCACAACCTGATCCCAGCGCACGCTCACACGCACATGCACACGCACACACGTGCTCACACGGACACACACACACGCTCATACGCACACACGCACATGCACACGCTCACACGCACACACTCACATGCACACGCTCACACATGCTCACACGCTCACACGCACACACGCACAGAGTCAATTAGCTCTACAAACAGGTCCCAGCATGCTCTGCGTGTGTGTGTGTGTGTGTGCGCGTGTGCATGTGTGTGTGCTGGGGTGACAGAGGGGCAGTGTGCCGTTAACTAACTGGTGTGTGAGGATTTCTTTTCCTGTCCTCATTTACGGAAATGAAGTTTGCCCCCTGAGTGACCCACATCTCCCGACACAGGAGGCGTTAAAGAGCCGTGTCTTTGAATTCATACATGGGAGACTTTAAATGGGTGTGGGGGGGGGGGACGTGTGGACGGACAGGACAAGCAGAGGGATGAGCGAGGACCGAACTAAACCGGTTTACAGTTTAACTTTTCCATGTAAGGCCAAAGTCAGAGCTCTGAGGTCAGACGGCGCTCGGCTCGGTGAATCCGTCTTCATGAACCACGTCGTGGATCTCGTCTCCATATACAGACGGCTCAGTGGCAGCACCTGATAAATCCTGTTTCAGCACGTGTTAACACTGACCTCCAAGCATTAGAAAGACATAACCAGCCCCAACCACAAAAATCTAATCAACAAAACATTAGCTGAAAAAAGGGAAAAGAAAATGACGTACAAAAAAGTTTAAAAAAAAAAAAAAGGAAATTACCCAAAAAAGTGCTTTAAAATAATGTCTTTCAAAGACATGGAAGAAGAAGGCAATGACCTCCCCAAAAACCAACAAAAAAAATAGTTTAAAAAAAAGTAAATGAAAATTACACACAAAAAAGTTTTTTTTCTAAAACTAAATGACTTTTAAAACAGCGTTTAAAAGTTTTTGTTTTTTTTTCAAAAACATGGAAAGAAGGCGAAGAGCAGCTTAAGAAGAAATGACCCAAAAAATCAAGAGAAAATAAATGTAAAAGTACAAAAAAAGGAAATGACCTAAAACTGTGCTTAAAATTTACAGTAATTTTCTGTAATGTTATTTGAAATATTTTATGGGCATTAAAAATATAGCTGAACAACTTTCATTAGCTTTAATTTAATGTTTTTCTAAATCTACTAATATCTTGCAATTTTATGGAACATTTCTTTAGCACGTTACCGACGACGAAGACTCCAAGCTTTAAAGAGACATAACAACAACCCCCTCCCCGATTAACAATCGTAAGATGTATTTAGACGCTGGAATAAATACATTTATGACAGAAAATGGACACATCTAATGGAGGTAAAGGGGGCACACTGGGAATGATAATTTAACCTTTTAAAACCTCAACATATGGGCTTACTTTCTTTCAAAAACATGGGAAAAAGGCAAAGGGCAACTTAAGAAGAAATAACCATAAAAATCACAAAAACTGTAAAAAAAAAAAAAGTACAAGCAAATTACATACAAAAAGAAGAAAAAAAGAAATTACCTAAAAAAAGCTTGAAAATTAATTTATTTCATGGAAAGAAGGCAAAGAGAAATTACCTAAACAAAAGTCCTTAAAAATTAATTTTTCCAAAGAAGGAAAGAAGGCGAAGAGCAACTTTAGAAGAAATGACCCCGCCCCCTCACCCTAATTTTTTTTTTTAAAACAAGGAAATTACATACAAAAAAAAGGAAATTACCTTAAAATGTGCTTAAAAATTACAATAATTTTCTGTAATATTATTTAAAATATTTTAGCTGTTTAAAATATAGCTGTACATTTTCCTTAGCTTTAAGCTGTTTTCTTTTTATTTGTTCTTTCTGAATCTGCTAATATCTTGACTGTACCTCTGTGCACTAAACACAGAGGTTCTGATAAAATCAAACTTTTGCGTGCACTATCTTTCATTTAGCTTGAAATTGTTGTGATGTTCCCAAATTGACAGTTTTTGCAATTTCCATTTTTCGTTTGAGTCAATTTTGGACTCAAAATGCTTAAAAACCATTAAAGTTAGCATTATCCACAAAGGTTCAGTCAACTGTGTGACTAACAGAACACCCCCCTACAGATAAAAATGGTTTCTCCCAAAAACATGTGACCAGCATCACATGACGACACTCCTCTCAGTGGCGGCCATTTTGAATACATTCTGGTGAGTGTTGTCACATTTTTTAAAAATATCTGCAAAAGTAAAAGAAGTCAAAGTATCTGAAACAGCACTTTGTCAAAGAGTATATTAACTGACTGTATGCTGAGCTGGGTGCATTGTTGTTGTCGTTGTTTACGACTTTTTTTGACTGTAATTTAATGTTGAAATTTAACCTGATAGGTACGATGTTTGTTGTCAGCCATGCACCATCGAAATTATGGGCTAAAATAGAGAAATCAGGCAATATGGGCCAACTCACGAGTTACACAGTCGACCAAATCCGACTGTTTAACCAACAAAAATATCATTTCCCTTAAAATATCAAAATTGCCATTCAATTTCTTAAGACTAAAATGTGACGTCCTCTCACATCTGAGGACAAAATGAGTTTTAAAACACAGAATTTACGATTTTGCAAAGACTCAGGATGTTGCAGGGTTTCTATTTGAAAGATTTAAAGTACATTTTCTGTTGAGATTATTTCCCATCCTGCTCCTGGTGGAAAACATTGCACCAAACTCCCTTTAAGAAATATGACATTTAAAGTTTCTTATGTGTTCACAAAAAATACACAATTCTAGAAACACAAGAGAAAATGTGACATTTGTAGACGATATTTTTGCCAATTCGGCATCAGTGTAATCCATAAAGACAAACTCTGTATGTGTCAAACTTTACTTTTAGTTTAGTTTTACTTCAACCGGCCACCAGCCTGCGTTGGTTAGCTGAGCTGTTTTAGGAGGAGAAAGCACTAAAAAAAAAAGAGAGAATTATTAACCAACTTAAAATAACTACTTCAATCTGTAACACAAAAATGAATTAAGTTTTCTCAACTTGATTTCCAAGCACTTGTGTTAATCAAACTAACTTGATTTGAAAAAACATAATTTATTTATGTGTTAGCAGTTGAATCAATTATTTGAAGTTGGCTAAAAATTACCTTTTTTTTTAGATTTCTCATTAAAATAAGTACTGGTTGGTGGATCATACACTTCAAAATAAACAGTTTCTCCACCTTTTCTGCAGCCTTGAAAAAGGGAAAAAAAAGTCCAAAAGACAAAAACAATTTTCAGCAGCAGTGAAGAAAAAGTCGGAGAAAAGCCTCGGCTGACCTGGTGTTTTTTCTGCGCCGTCTAAATGCCACGTAGCCATCTGGTGCAGAATAGTTTCATCACGACCACGCACACTATTGTGTAACTACACACTCTTTGTTGTTGCACGAGCTGAGCGACTCCTCCGGGCTTTCCTCTGAAGTTCGCACACGTTGATCGTACTCAGAGACGGCGCAGGAGGCCGGTGATTATTTTGGCTCAGCGGCAGCATTTTTTCTCAGGTCAGCTGCATAAAAATATCTGATATGATGGATGTTGCTCATAAAGTTTTACATATCGATGACGGCATCAACCCGTCGTGTTTTTGTGGTTTCAGAGAGGCTGGGATGTCATGCACCGGACTGTAAATTTGTTTTCTGCGTAGTTGAATGTTTTTGTAATAATCTGTGTCTCTGGACGCTCTGACCTCGTGTTTAAAGTGATGATCCTAGAAAA
Source organism: Plectropomus leopardus (assembly GCF_026936395.1). NCBI lineage: Eukaryota > Metazoa > Chordata > Actinopteri > Perciformes > Serranidae > Plectropomus > Plectropomus leopardus. Next base: position 32,442,025 of record NC_142193.1, read on the forward strand.
GGTCACAGATTAGACCTGAGACACCTGTTGAGTCCACTCAGTCGTCCCGTGTCAGTCGTCCCGTGTCAGTCGTCCCGTGTCAGTCGTCCCGTGTCTGCTGGTGTCCTGTGTGTGTTACTGCACATAACACAGTGGTGGAAAGTGCCGAGCATACATTTATACATTTTAAGTCTGTTTTACTAGATGCTATATGATCTTATTATTTTAACATTTTTTATCTATTATTTAGGTTATCCTTTTTAATTTTTATTTTCTAAAATTTTAATTCTTTATTGTAGAAGTTAACATAAATTTACATTAGCTTATATGTTTTCCACAGTTTTCTTTCACATTCCCACTTTTTTGTTGTTTGCAAAACAGGTGAGATAGAAAGTAAAAATAATAAAAGTAAAAACAGTGACAATAATTATAGTAATAATGATAATAATAAAGACAATAAAAATAACCTACATACAAGACAAATAAATAAATAAATAAAAAATTAGGAAAAAAAGAAAGCAAATTGGCAAAACTGAAAAAGAGCTGCAGACTGTTCAATTGCTATTATTGTGTTTAATCCATTTATTCCAGTGTTTCATGTACTCCTCTTTTATTTTATTTTATTTTTTTATTTACATTCTCTCAACTATTAAGAGTATTTTAGTTATTTATTTTACCTAGAAGTAATATTATATATTTATTTTTTCATTTATTTTACTTATGATTAATATTACATATTTATTTTTTCATTTATTTTACTTATGATTAATATTACATTTATTTATTTCTGTCTTTTTATCTATAGGTTTTATCTTGCCTCTGTTTATCTTGCCTCACTTCTAGTAGCATTTCCTCAGTTCCTTTGCTTTATAATTAAAGTCTGATTGATTGATTGAGGTGCTTTTATGTTTCCAGTGGCTAAATTTTGGCTCCTATGTCTATTTTGAAAGTCTGGGTTGGTGCTTTTTGTGCTCAGTGTTGGATGTTGGTAGCATGTGGCTGCAGGTTGCTCATTAAGAAGAGAAATAAATGAATAAGTTCATAAACTCTACTCTCCTGTGACTCTGCTGGCTGGTTTTTAATAAGAAGCATTTAGGAAAAGATGGAGAGGACGGGCATCAGTGTCATGATCCGCGGTTGTGGTTGTAGTTTCTTTTCAGTTTTTATTTTGTTTGTTTGTTTTTGTTGTTATTTATGAAACTTGCAGTTTTGTTTGTAAATGCCAGATTTTATTAATCCTAGATTAAGATTTTACACATAAACATATAGGGCTGGGTGATAAAACGATAACAATATCAATAGCGAAATAACTTTTGGATTGAAACATGAGACGTAGTCGATAGAATGTCGGTAGAACGCATTCCAGCCGTGTTTTGACAGACAACACGAACAGCCAATGAAAACAAGAATAGAGCTGCAAGAACCCAAATGCAGTGAAGGACTTTGACTGTAGAACAGCTGAGTGTTTGACAGCCACAGCGCTGAAACAGACACATCTGCAGAGGTGAAAGTGACTTCTTTAGACTCTACAGACGACTTTGTGTTAGTTTCAGCTTTAATCAGACTTTGGATGAATTATTTAGAAACACCAGGACGCATCGCTCCGTGTCTCATCCGGCCGCTCGCGCTGAGCTCTCATTATTATTACCAGGGGCAGATGTGATGTTTTGGGGGCCCGGGGCCACAAGTACATGAGCTTATTTTCAGCCTTTCTCTAACAGTGAATGTCAGCAGGCTGTTGGCAGCTATAGGAGAAGTAGGCCGACTCAAAAGTTTTTAACTCCTGAGTAAAATGATTAATAGCACAGAAGTTTGACAGAAGCTGAAGTCAGAGTCCTGCAGTCAGGAGAGGTTGGCCTATTATCAGCACAATGTGCTTCAATTTACCTGAAGTTTGTTTCAGATGGAGCTTTTCATTTTTATATAATGCTGGAAAGTTTAATAAATAATAATAAATCACATGTTTATTACACTCCAACACACCATGGTCATGGTTTTTGTGGGGTTTGTGTGTCCGTGTGTGTGTGTGTGTGTGTGTCCGTGTGTGTGTGTGTGTGTGTGTGTCTGTGTGTTGTTAAATTAATTTCCCATCAGCATATATAAGTGGAAAACAAATTTATGATTAAGTAACAACAATCCATTATAGTAACATAATTATAAAAAAAACACTCATGGGGGCATTTTTCTAGTCACAACAGTACTGTCAGTTGAGATATTTGTACTGCATATTTGTACCGCAGAGACTTCAGTCACCCCCTCAGTACATTTAGCCCCCCCCCCTGACCTCATATGTGGCTGGCTGATGTGAAGTGATGGAGCGAGTCGTGTGATGGCTGATTATTGATCTTTGCGAGCTGAGCTTGGATTACTGTTAATGGCTGCAGTGTTGATGGAGTTTGAAAATCACGATATTTATTGTATCAACTTATGGAGCTGTATAAGTCTTCCTCTGAGGCTGTTGGATTTTTACATCACTGTTAAGCTGTAATTATCTGACACTTTTCTCTCTGGATTGTTAGGCAAGACAGCTTCATTTGTACGGCACGTTTTATTCTGTATTCTATATTCTGTACACCGGGGCGATTCAAAATGCTTTTCAGAGCAATAACACATGCAGCTATAACCCTTCAGTTCAGAATATATATTTAAATAGTGCAGTACTGATTTAACTGTACAATCATCTGTGCAGTAAATCGACTGTGCAACACAGTAATACTGTGTTTAAACTGTACATTTAAAATAATCTTATTTATTTCAATCAACCTTGGACACATCTTTAAAGGGCCGACAAGATAATTATATCAGTACATTTTTTCACAGATGTAATCAGTACATACTGCTAGTTTTATCGGACACGATTTGTCCCAGTTCGTGCCCCAGTTTCCTCTTGTGGATCAATAATTGTGATTCTGATTGATGAATATAACAAAGTCAAATCACTGTAATTATTGAGAACCCATGTCCTAATTATTGTATGTATTGTTTTCTTTATAAACTTTTGGCAATTTTAAAGAAAAAAATTGGCGATTTTAAACATTCATTTATTTTATACAAAGTCTTCCAAACTCACGGGTCTCATATTTCCTTTAAGAATCATCAAGAAAGAAAAACCGAGAACAAACAGAAATGATTGGATTGAATATCAGAACATCAAATTACTGTATTTTTCCGGTTTAAAATGACTCTTGTTTCTGCAGTTCATCACTTGGAGCGATCTCTTTCATTTTGTGACATTGTTTTCACATTTTCTTTGATAAATTGTAAAAACAGTCATTAAAGCATCTTGGAAGTAAATCACTAACAGCATGTAGAGGCGATGCTGCCGACTTTAGATCGCCTCTCTTCTTCCCTCCACGTTAAACTCACCGGCTGTAACATTTTTCCACCTCGTGACGGCTGAAAGGAAATTAAAAGCTTCCATTAAAAGCTGCCCAGCTCTCACACAGAAATAAAAACATCAGTTTCTTTGACAGCTCCGTGTGGATGCTGCAGAGCGCTCTGTGAGCGTCTGAGCTGCGGCTCTGATGGATTTAACCCTTGCTGTGATAATGAGCGTTGATGGTAACCTAAAGACGAGGGGATCAACGCTCCGATCGGCGGATCAGCTCGATAATCTGCAGAGAGAGATCTTTAGAGAAACCAAAGCAGAAGGAGACAGTAAAGATTTAGAGTAGGGGAGACAGACTGTTTTTGGAGGCCAAAAATAGCCCAAAACAAACACATCTCAAAGCTTCAAAGCTGCCTCTGAAAAAATAACAAAAAAAGACAACTTAGATGGTAATGCACCAGCATAACCATCACATTTAATGGAATTCAAGTAAATTCAAGGTCGATTCAGCTTTTTCTGTCACATTTCTGGCATTTCTCCATGGGGCACCAGATGTAAAAAAAAATATGGTTACAATTACGTTATAGTTTTCTGGCTGATATATTTAAATATTTAGCTCACTTTTCTCACATTTGAGACGGAAATGTATGTAAAGGAACAGGTTACTGTAGATTTAATTGTTAAAAATATGTTTATATGTAAAATATAAATAAATAAAATAGATGTAAAATCTAAATATCAGAATGCTGAGTTTGAATTTAAATTTTAAATATTTTAACAAGATAATTATCTTTTTCTTTTAAAATTTTGCCAATTTTTAAACAAAATAATTTTTTTTCCTTAAAATTGATTAAAGCAATTCTTGGCTGATTTTTAAAGAAAGAATTTTTTTGCAATTTTCTTTCTTTAAAATGAAATATTTTTGGAGTGTTTTTTTTTATTTTCTAAGAAAAAAATTGGGAAATAAAAGATTTTCTTAGGTTATTTTAAGGGAGAAATTCTGGTGATCTATTTTCTCAAAAAACTTTAGTGATTTTCAAAAACAATGCTTTTTTTAATTAAATTGTTTTGTGATTTTTAAAGAAAAATGTTGGCGATTGTGTTTTTTTCTTTAAAAATCCTCAGAAATGTATAAATAAACCATGCCTTCCAAACCTACGAGCCTCACGTTTCCTTTAAACATCACCAAAAATGACGCCATTTATCACATCCAGAAACTGTAAAAACAGAAAATATTGTTGGATTTTAACATTTTGAATTAAAAAAAACAGTTTTAAATACATCATGTGTTTTATACAGACTTTTTCCAAAACCTTCAGGGTATATTTAGTTTTCCATGACTTTTCCAGACTTTTTATATCCGTGAAAAAAGTGTCTTTATGTTTTCAGCCGAACTTTTTGTTTGTTTTCTGTCTGAACGGGTTTACGCACGTTTTACATGCAATATGCAAAATGCAGCTTCTGCCTTCAGCGCTGTTCTAGTTTAAACACAGAAGGGTTCATTCATGAGAGAGAGAGACGCACAGAGAGACAGAGAGAGACAGAGAGAGAGGAGGTCCCCGAAAGAGTGGATTAGAGCTGTGAGATTAGATGGCATCTGGTGACCTCAGCAGCACAGAGAGCAGTCGCTGAGTGTCGGAGAGAGAGAGATTATCAGCAGCAGAATGTGCATTAGAGATTGGTTCTGTTTCTCTTTGTATACACTGAGGGAGTGTGTGTGTGTGTGTGTGTGTGTGTGTGTGTGTGTGTGTGTGTGTGTGTGTGTGTGTGTGTAGTGGTGTTGCGGGTGGATTGTTAATCCTAATCCACTCGTGAATGTACATGCTGAGGACCAACAGGCCATTAGTTCCTCTTTTAAGTGTGTGTGTGTGTGTGTGTGTATATGCATGTGCGTATGTAGGTGTATGAATATGTGCATGTTCACCAGTGTGTGTTTAAATCTATGCATGTGTGTGCATGTGTGCTGGTATGCAGTGTGTGTGTGCGTGCGTGTATTCCTGTGTAATCTGAGAGTGAATGGGGGGTTAGAGGACCATTAAGCAGTGCATTAGCTCTGACTGCAGACAGACTGGAGAGGAGTGAGGAGACGTGTGGTTTAAGTGTGTGTGCGTGTGTGTGTGTGTGTGTGTGTGTGTGTGTGTGTGTGTGTGTGTGTGTGTGAGGATTTCAGGGGGAAAGGGACAATGGGGGTGAGGATTTAGCGGCGGGGGTGAGGGGGATTGAGTGCATTAGTGAGTGCGTGTGTGTGTGTCAGTGTGTGTCGGAGGGATTGAGGGGAGCTGACCCATAAAAAGCAGACGGACACACCCTGAGCAGGAGTCAGCTGTCCCTCCGTCTTTACCCAACAAACGATCTGGTGCTGAATAAACACACCGTCTTGAATATTTGTGCGCAATATGAAAGTTTAGTTTTCGACGTCATTGAATGAGAAGCAGCATCAGGGCTCTTTTTACACGCTCTGAAGCTCCTAAACAAACAGCTGAGAGTCACATTCACACCATCCGTTTAGGAAGGACGTGGATTTGTTGCATTTTGTTCTGCAGTATTTATGTTGTGTTATTGCTAATATTACTCACGCCCAAATATTTGATCAGTTTGTACACTGATGCAATGTTTTTTTGAGAATTTAATATCAAACGTGCAAATTGGAAGAACATAAATGAATAAATGACACTGCAGTGGGTAGATAATCCTGCCAAAGTTTCAGGACTAATACTTCAATGGTTTCTGACGAGTTCTCCTCAAAAAGAGTTAGAAAAAATTAGAACAAGTTGGGTAGTTTTACATTTTTTATGTATAATTAGAAAGAAAATTGTGAATGAAAAAGTTTGATGAAAGGACTCTAAAGGCCTCTGCACACAGTCAGGGTGTTTTCCCCAAAATTGTTCAAAAATAAATATCACCATTTTAGCACGTTTCTAGGATTTTAGGATGCTTCTGGGATTTTAGGACTTTTCTCAGATTTTAGGATGTTTCTAGAATTTTATGATATTTCTTGGACTTGAGGACGTTTCAAGGACTTGAGGACGTTTCTCAGAATTTAGGACGTTTCTAGGCTTATACGATGTTTGTAGGATTTAGGATATTTCTGGGATTTTAGGACATGAGTGTCTTATTTAGGACCTCTGGCGGGGGTGTTGGGGATCCTCCTCTGGCACTTTCTCTGATCAACAGGCTCTGTTTTGATGCTGTTTTGTGTCTTTGGCACGTTATACAGACTAAAAGGACAAAAAGTATTCACAGAGTGAATCTCTGTATTTTTTAATTTTATTTTAGAAGACAGTTGGGGGCCACCGGGCAGCTTACTGGGGGCCAGATTTAGTTGAATATCACAGGTTTATGCTGTAACGTGCAGCAGTATGGGCGATATATTTTTGGTTGTACACGCTGGTTTGAATACCAGCACACGGTGGATGAATATTCGGAGAGACGTGAGAGTGATGAGACGGAGGCTAAAGGTAGCCCGGGATGGACGGGGAGGGAAAGAGACAGTGAGAGACAGAGCGGGTGAAGAAAGTGAGCGCCCTCCTGTTTTCTATTATTCATGACTTACAAGAAGCAGTGGAGGGGAAGGAGGAGAAGAGGCTGCAGCTCTCCATCTTTCCCCCGAGTGTGCTTTAGTCCTCTACAGGACCACTTCTGTCTTTCAGGCCCTTTTATTTCCCCTCCAGGTCTCTAGGATCCATCACTCATTTCTCTCTCTGTCTTCTCCTGCAGATTTGGACTTTAGTTTTAGATACATATCCCAGAGCTGCTATAGGAGGCTGGAAAAGTCATAAAATAAAAAAGCAGAAGAGCTGCAGTTTCTCTGGATAACATCATTCTGAGGTGAAGCAAAATGAGCAGAAGCAGGAAAAAAACAACGAAGAAACTGAAGGAAAACACTAGTATCTGAAAAATGAACCGTTTTTGTGACATCAGAGCTTGTTCCCGGGATATCTGTGGCCAGCCGACTTTCCAACCCTGAGATCTTGAATGTTAACAGGCTGTCGTGATGAATATCACTATTATTTATGATAACAGCGATCGATTAATCGCTCATTAAGAATTTAATCGATGAATCGACAGGCTATGAAATGCTGTCAGAGTGTATGCTATATGCTCTATATGTTGCTGTGAGCTCTGACTGAGGATAAAACAAAGATTTTATGTTTTCTTCAAATAATAATCAATAAATAGGTCATTATTTTTAATGATTAATCGATGAAGGAAAGCGCTTACAATTTGCAACCATAAACACTTTACGTCATATCACTCTACATTTTTACAAAGCTTTATTTTTTCGACATTGTTGTCTATGAAGGAGAAAACCACCAACTTTATCAGCTTCATCTCCTGCAGCCGGATTTGGTGGTTTTAAATTAAGGTCCTTTAAGCTGATTGGTAACATTAAGCTGTGTTTATAAGGCTGTGCAAGTGTTAAAATCATACACATTTATTATTCAAATTATAAGATCATTAGAAACAGCGTTTCCTCAGTTCCTGCTTTTAATAAGTAAAAGTTTTTTTTCGCGCTTTACTTCATCTTAAAGTCTTGTTGTTGTGCTTGTGTTTGGGTAGCACTTTGTGACGCAGTCTGTGTGCATGAAAAGTGCTCTATATTAAACACAGTCTGGCTGAATGTGATTTTAACGATTTAAGAAATTTAAATGATAAAATTGAAGATGCAGGCAGCGATCCTGGAACCAGGTCTCTCTTACTGTTGCAGAAGCGCAGTTGAACATATACTTGTACACTTATACAGGTTCATACAAAATACCAAAAACTCCAAACACCAAACCAAGCAAGTTGTCTAAAAATCCTCTACTTTATTCAATAAGATAAATGTTTTTGTAAAACATTCAATAAAAAATGATCTTTAATTTATTGCTCATTGTCATCTTTACACTAGGACTTGATCTGATGCATAATATTTTTTTCCAAAGCACTCTCACAAGGAATATGTTGCTAGATATTTAGACAAGGTTTATGCTGTCATTATAATAGTAAACATACATACGTACGCACGTTCAGATTATATAAAAACAAACCAAACAAAGTTACAGCTGCTGAACAGAAAAAAAGAACAGACAAGGGACAGGCTGACTCAGAAATCCTCTCACGTACTTCTGGAGCTGCTGGGAGCATTTGCTGCTTTTCCAGTGCTGTTGTAGGAGCAGAAAAAGTGTTCAACCTTTTGAGCTGTAAAATCATGTTGGAAGAAGGAATAAACTTTAAGCCGAACACTGGAAAAGCAAACAAACGGCAAGCTCAAGATTTCAGTTCTTTGTTTCGTTTTAAAAGTCCCTCTACATGCATTTATCATGAAGTTACAAGGCTATAGTTCAACGCAAAGCTTAAGTATCATTCTGTCAACTACTTAACACACATTGTACTTTCCAACAACTAAACTATTAAAATGAAATTAAACAGAAGAAGGGAGGTGCATACTGTACATGCCAGTGAACCATGGAGCTTCTAAACTGGCTCCGTCCGGAGTCGTCATGTTGCATATATGCTTATAGCAGCCCAGTCGTCAGAAGAAAACGCTGGCAACGTGTGTTTCTGCAAACCACAAATACGCTACATTTACACGTTTACAAGTATAGACGTCCGCCAAGCTGCAACCCGCCACTGAACAAAGGCTGAGAAAAACAATCAACAAAACTGGTGCTTTTGTAGTAATTTCTGTTTTCGGCAGCTTTTTAGTCATCAAACATGGATGTTTTATTATTGACCCCTGCCTGTTTTTTCAGCAGTTCTACTGTTTTTACCAAGACGTTGCATTTCTAAAGGGGATAGTGCCATTGACATTATTATTTAATGACATCTCATTGCATTTCTAGTGGACAAAGTGCCACAAAAGGCAGTTTTTTTGAACAGCGCAGACAGTGCCATTAGAGTGGTTGTTTTACAGAGACAATGCTGCATTTCCAGCTGCAATATGTGCCACAAAAACAGATTGTTTTTTCACTGAGATATCGTTGTGTTTCTAGTGGGTACAGTGCTACAAGAAGCAGTTATTACTGAGACATTGTTGCATTTCCAACGGGGAAATGTGCCACAAAAAGCAGCTCTATTTTGCAGTGATATCGCTGCATTTTAGAGGAGATAGTGTTACGAATGCAGTTATCTGTTGCAAAGACACTGCTGCATTTCCAGCAGGGATAGTGCCACAAATCTTTTTTTTTTTTTTAACTAAGATATAGCTGCGTTTCCAGTGGAGATGGTGAAAACTATTGTTCGTGGCACTGAGACATCACTGCGTTTTTAGCGGAGACGGTGCCATGAAAAAGGTTGTTTTTGCCACATGGCTGCCTTGCCTGCAGTGTGATGAGACATCAGAATGAGATATCTGTGCATTTCCGTCCAGGACAGAGACAAGAAAAGCTTGTTTTTTTACTGACTTCACAAGTGATTGTTTCCATTGTAGACATCTCTGCATTTACTGCTGTGATTGTGCCCCCAAAACTGAGTATTTTAAGCCAAAACATTTTTTCTCCTGCAAATGTAACACAACTTTGGGCTGCAGAAACGTACAATGCCGGCATTTTTTCCGGTGACTGGGTCGGCTTATTGTTTTACTGGATATCCTAAATTCACTGGCTTTCACTTCAGCTACAATTTTACATTAGCAGTTCTTATTTTGTTCCCAAATAATAAATCTGAAACATGTCAATATGATCGGACGGTCGGACATGTTTTTACAGAAAGGAAAAAGTGCAGGTTAAAATAGATGCAAGTATGTTTGATAACAACATAATCGATTTATTAGCACGCCATGGATATAATTGTTAAAAGTGAGTTCAAAAGAAGAGGAAAATTAAATATTTGCAGTCGCACAACGTAGGACCGAAGTCATCGGAGCACTGAGCAGCCTTTGGGGAGCCGGGTCATCCGAAGGAAATGTTTATAATGAGACTGATTACAGTACTGAGATGATGTGAGGCTCCCCTGTCCCGAGTCATTTAGAGAATCGCACATCCTCACCGCCCCGCCGCTCGTACACGTTCTCAATGAGCAGTGTGTGTGTTTGTGTGTGTTGATCTGCTCAGCCTCAGGCCTGCCTGTGTGTGTGTGTGTGTGTGTGTGTGTGTGTGTGTGTGTGTGTGTGTGTGTGTGTGTGTGTGTGTGTGTGTGTGTGTGTTACACAGCTGCGTGTGTGTGTGTGTGTGTGTGTGTCAAAATCCACAAGGGAGCTGAATTTATGCACATAAAAATACACATAAACACACAAGCGCAGTCACGTGCACGCACACACAGGCCTGTTCTGAGGTCAGTGGTTATCATGCCACATATTTACATTCTCGTTTTAAGGAAACTGTGTACAAGGCAGTAGAAGATGGTGATCTGGCAAGGTGTTTTTGTTTAGTTTTTCTCTCGAGTTAAAGAGGGAGTGCAGACATCAGACGCAAAAACTACGGTGAGTCATCAATAAATAAATAAATAAATAATAGATCAATAAGTTAATAAGTTAAAGGGGTCTGTCTGTACATGTGTGGAAGAGATGGTGAGTGTGTGTGTGTGTGTGTGTGTGTGTGTGTCTGTGTCTCCTCGGGGACTGTATCTAAGGAGGAGACGGAGCAGTAAACTTACCCCCCCCCAGGACTTGGCTCTGCTCTGACAGCACAAACAGAGCCGCTCTGAAACTTTCGGACTCAACGACACCGACGCAAAAACACCGAGTGCAGATCCTCAGAGTGAATGCGATATATAAACCATGCTACTACGTACGGAAACTGCAGGAGTCACACGTGGAAGATAGACGTAAAAGCTGAAAACATAATATCGATGTCGCGGTCAGTGTTTCTTAACCCTTTAGCTCCTGGATCGCTTTTCCTGTGCTGTGTTCAGATGCCTTTTGCAAGCATTTAAACCTCTGAAACCTGCAAAAAGTGATTTCTTGAAAACATGAAAAAAAATCCACATTGCAAATATATTACAAAAGGTAACAAAAAATGACTTGGAGGTTAGCAGGGAGGGATTTTTAGATATTATCCAAAACAAGGGAAAATGTCCGCAAAACTATAATCGTAGAACTGTATTCTTAAAATTGTTACAACATTTTGTAAACAGCTTTAAAGGAATTTCTTGCTTGTTTTTGTTTTATTACTTTTCTTTTTTGTCACTTATTATCATTTTTCTTGTAACTTCCAACTAAAGTTTTGGAAATGTTTATGCCGTTTGGTTTTTTTTAAAGACATCAAGCCGATTTATTCAGGTTTTAAAGGGTTTAAGGGAAACTAAAGTATTTTTCATTCTGGACCCCTTTTTTCACTGTTTTTGTTTTTAAAGCCCAGTTTTGATCAACGACTTGTGACAAGATATTGTCAAGTCATTTTAATTTAAATTCTCACTTGACTTTGTAAAAACTTTCTTTTTATGATGTTGCAAGTTTCCGTTTTGATTAAACATTTGCTAAAGGCATTTAAATAAAGTTTTGTGTTGGAGTTTGTTATATTCCAAATTCTAAATATTGACAGATTTTATATTTCTTGTTAATGCATATCTGTTCAAAATATCGGTTACTGGTCTCATTAAGTACTAATGATCAGTATCAGTATCGACCCTAAAAACCCCCAATATCGGTCGACCTGTAGTCGTTTTCACTCAGCCTGATGACTGTCGGGGCTGCTGACACAGGTGACGTGCATTATGTCCTAAAATCAGTTTGTGATTGACATTCTGAGTCGCAGGTGACAGCATCAGCTGGTTTGAGTGGAGCTGAAACGACCAGTTCGCAACATTTTAAAACACTTTCGTCATGTCACAATTCTTTGATCTGAACTGGGTTTAAATGGGAGCAACAACTTTTGAAATAGGTCCAGAACCGAGAGATACATACAACCCAGACATCCCCACTTCAACGAATCCAAACTATACGTTCAGTTCAACAAAACCAAATCTTTGTTGTTTTTTGGTTTTATGGTCTTTTTAGTTGTTTTTGGCCCAGCAGATCTGGAGTCAGTCTGGCAGTGAGATTGTGACTACAGTTTATTATAACTCGTCAAAAATGGAGGAAAAAAACCCTGCTATGCTCACAATGAAGAGTAGAAAGCGTGTGACTGGCAGCTGCATAAATACGTCATCATATATCATACAGAGACATGTAATAGGAGTATTGATCATCATATATCATAGTAATGATGCATTGCCGTGGCAGGAAAAAACTTGCAGTGAGTGTGCGGCAGTCTGGGAAAAACCCCAAAGTGTGTCGTCGTGTTTCTATGCCCTTGTTGGAGAGTGTGTGTTCGGGGACATCAGCTTGTTGTACATTCACGGTGAGAGGTTAGGAGGCGCTGTCCTTCAGGGGGCGTGTGTGGGTGTGTGTTGGAAAGGTCGTGGCCGGTTGGAGGGGTTTCTTCTAGAGAAGGATGCACTTTCCTTTCTCCACCCACGGGTTGTTCTTCATCAGCTCCGGGTTCAGGAAGGGATCCTCTGGGACGCCGTCCTCTATCCACTTTACCAAACTTTAGGGGGGAGACAGAGACATTCTTCAAATTCCAGAGGAAGTTTATTACCACAATCCATCCTCTGTCGCTCTGTTTCCATACAAGGCAAGAAACGGAGGGAGAGGCAGAGCAGCACGAGTCTCTAATTACATTTATGTCTGCAACTGTAGCTTTCTGTGTACTGTTTGAAGAGTGTTTTTATTTACTGTAATTTAACCAAAATAGTGCACATTACAGCAGTAATAGTTATTATCTCTCTCCATGAGCTTTAGTACTGAAAAGTAGTTCTTCACAACATGCAAGCAACAAGCAATATTTCAGGAAATGTCGATAAAACATTATTGCGAGGTGACTGCGTTTCCATTGAGTGATGTTCTGTTCTTCAAATTTGGCACAAACGTACACTTTGAGTCAAGAATGAACCAATGAGAATTTGTTGGTCAGTGTTCAAGGTCACTGTGACCTTGCATCCGACTCATTGTCATGCACTCAATTTTTCTTGTTTTTTGAAACACCTTGAGGGATTTTTTTCAAATTTGGCACAAACGTCCACTCAGCCTCAGTTTTGGTGGTTAGAGATCACTGTGACCTTACACCTTAAACACAATATCTGATGATACCTTTAGAGAATTTCTTCAAATTTGGCATAAACATCCACTTCAAAATGAACTGATCTGAATTTGTTGGTTTGAGGTCAAGGTCATTGTGACCTCATCAGTCACATTCTCGTGAACACAATAAATCACACGGTATTGAATTAGTATCAGCAATATGTGTCTACAGTTTGCATTAGTTGAAGCTTTAGCTGGAAACATATGAGTTTCTTAAATTAACAAAAGTGTTATTTTTTGTTTCAGGACTTAAACTTTGTATTTAGAAAAGGAAAAATATGTTATTTACTCTCTCAAAGGTTACACAGTGTCACTTTAAATTCGGTTAATTATCCGTACCGGCGCTTTACTTGACAAAAACAAAGCCCTCACTATCACTGCTTCTTTTTTTAATATTCAGAATATTTTTCATGCAGGGTTTCCAAACACTGACGCTGACTGTTTCTGTAGTCTCTGTGAAAAACAGAGTCCTCTGTAGCGGCGCTGATGAAGCCTCACATGAAGTGCTTCTTCTGATTGGCCCCTAATCGAGCGGTGCTGCAGCGAGAGCCCGAGACAGACAAAGAGAGCGCCGAACGGGCTTAATGACGGCTGCAGCTCTGCTTCATGATTGGATGCGGCTGTGACAAAAGCCTCCGAGGCAGCGTTGGCTAATGAAGTCATCTCGCTGTTTTATTGTTGTGGTGTGAATGACTAATGTCATCACATCCAAAGTCACTGCATTTATTTAATCATTGTGGTTTTTACGATGAACTGCAGCAGAATCTCTGGCCTGATGGGAGCATTATTATGTTATTGCTGTGAGTTATCTCAAGAAGCAGCGCTTTAAACCTGAATCTTAACTCCACATCCACCTTCTAACTTGTTCAGAAGCTTTCAGCAAAATCACAGCTGAGGCTTAATCATTCATAAACTCTATTTTTGGCCTTTTTTTAATTGATAATGTCAATGACTTTTGACGGATGGCTTCAAATCCACAACAATAAAAACTTTAACATTACTGTAACAGTACATTATTTAACTTTATGCTTTATTTAACATTATTATAAGAATATACAGTATTTTATTCAACCTTTTAATTATGACTGTAGTTTATGTAATTTTATTTTATGGCAGTAGCTACTTTATTTGTAACTGTGGTTCATTTACTAATTTTGTATTTCAGTAGTTTACAGTAAGAGATTTTTGATATATATGTATATATTATTGCGATATAGCCTAAAAATATTGTTATATTATTTCAAACCCATATCACCCAGCACTAATCCGTAATTTTGTAATCGTGAATAAAGTTGCCACACCAACACAATCAGCAGAGTAAATGTTAGTACGTTAGCGTTACAAACAACGCACGGTTATATTTTTCCGTTATTATGGGCGACTTCATGCAGTTTTTTTGGGGTGATGTGCTTGTGCAGCTGCTGCGGACTCACTCAGTCACTGTTTTGGAGGACTTCTCTCGTTTGAAGGCCAGCTGGTACTTGAGGCTCTCCACCTCCTTCTTCATCTGGGGCAGGTCCATCTCGTCCATGGCTGCAGCTTCGTGTCGGGCTCTTCTACCTGCGCACAGCAGGGGGGAGTTAAATTTAAACAGCACATAAAGCTGTTAAATAGCAGTCAGACATATGACCGCGCCCTGCAGCAAGAATGCAGAGAAAGTACATCAGATTTATAAGATTCCACCTACAGGAGCGAGAACAGAGGCGATTAATGTTAGAGTACAAACGAGTGCTGCCAACACGGGCCGACGCTCTCAACACCACCAGATACATTCAGCCGGCTGCTTTTGTCCTGCGTGATTCCACTTTAGGGAAACGTCCTCAGCTTTAATTAATACGTCTAATCCAAGTTTCCATAAATCAGCTGGCAGAGAGCGAGGTGATTCCCATCACGTGTTTGAAAATAATCGATGCCGTCACTCGTTGGTTTGTGCGCTCACATTTTGAAGCTTTCTTGCATTTTGGCCATCTTTGTTTTTTGTGGCCAGAAGTAAATAATTATCATATTTGTACGTTAATTTTCCCCTCTGTACGATGTCCGATCAATAATTCCAAAACTGCCACGATAATTTGACCCTTGTGACACTTCAAATAAGCGCTCAGTTTAGTTTACTCCTACGTCTGTGTTTTCGCATCACCTCTCACGTGATCTCCTTACAGCCAATCACGTTTGATGTAGGCCGTGATGACAAGAACGTCGTCACGTTCGGGTCACGTTCTCCGGGCACGCACCGCCGTTAATGGTTTTTGATGTGGACATTTGAAGGAAAGTTCGTATTATGCTTGTAGTAGGCGACTGCTATTGCGTTTTTGGTGAATTTATTACGTTTATGGGATTATTAAATTAAAAGCTGCAGATTTCTTTTACATTTGAGGTTTATTACTTTTGTGGGCTGTTGTTAGCTTTGCGGGTTTTACAAGCCACACTTGAGTAAGTGTGGTACAAATATCTCATCAGAAAAGTACTTTGGTTGAAAGTTCAAATCACCTTTTAGAATATTAAGTGAAGTCTTATAAGTTATACTTACTGTACTGGAGTATCAAAAGTAATCTTAGAATATTAATTGTACTTAATGCTGCGTTTCGTTGTGCTCTGATCTCAGGAAAGAAACGACCTCGGACTCTGAAAAGTGCAAAGGAACGGCGATTCATCCAAGTCGGGATTCTGAATCAGAAACTCGAGTAAGAGGCATGTAGACCGAGTCGGTCGAAGTGACGTCACAGATATTTGGCGGCGCACACGGTGAAAGGTGAGCAGAATTACCTGTCAGTTTTTATTTGAATGTGTTTGTGTTGTGAAACGTGCTGTAGCGACTTCGTAGTGGCGTTTCCATTCAGCTGTGTTTGATAGAAGTCTTTGCGAGCACGAAGTCGCCTAAAAAAAGTCACCAAAAAGTTTTCTGTGGGAGGCGGGGCTTCACAGGCTCGCCAAACAAACACGAGTTTCCTGCGGGCGTCCATGTTTTCCCGAGCAGATGCACCGCTACCGCGACGCGCTTAGATCGGAAAAACCGACACGGAATTATCGACTTCTGACCTGCAATAAAACGCAACGAAAGTAATGAAAGTAAAAGTACAAGTAAACGCTGGAAATAAAAAATCAGTCAGAGTTTTGACGACTGATTTTGTTTTTCTTCTCACACAAATGATTTAAAAATCACACTGAACTTCAATAACTGAAGACATCTGCACTGCAGCGTCAACTTCTGCACGACTGTACAATCCTTCCATTGCACCTTTTATACGGACATTTTGTGTTCTTTTTATTTTTCATTTTATATTTTTACATTGCTTCTATATTTTTATTGTGTATCTTATTCTATTTATTTTTTCTTACTAAATTTACAAAATTCCTTGTATGTGTAAATTTAGTTATAAATAAAACCCGATTTTGATTCTGATTTATAATTAGCATTACAATATATTAAAAATTAGGTTATTTTTCCCCCCAAATCCTTTTTCTTTTATTTTTTCCTTGCTATTTTCATTAATTTCCTTGTACTTTTACTTATTTCTTGCTAGTTTTTGGGTCCTTTTTCCTCAAGTTGCTCATTTCCTTTTTCCCATGTTTTTGAAAGAAATCAGGCCATTTAGCTCAGATTTCAAAGGGTTAAAGAACAAAATCGAGCTTTGCCTTCCCTCTTGTATTCCTCCCTTCCTGCCCTATTTTTATGTGCAGTAAAAGTGTACATTTCATTTGGGGAATGTGGTGGAATAAAAGTGAAAGTTAACAGAAATATAAAAACTCAAGTAAAGTACAGATGCTCCCAAAATATACTATCCTAATATATATAAGTATACACTAAGTTGTTGTTTTTTTCCCTTACACCACTGGTTGCACGATGCATTCAGAGCTATGGTAATGCAAAAACAAAAAAAATTTGAATCATGATAAAAAAAAAAGAAAGATATCTACACATTGAGTCTCCTGAACACACCGCTGCTTCTGCATGAAACTGTAGATGTTTCTGACGTGTCGTTATGACAGCAGCACTCAGATCTTAAATCCTTAAAATAAGTGCAAACTAACCAAACGAGCCGGCGTTAATGTACTGTGGAGTTCAGAGATACTTCTCAGAATATTTTTAGGATCTTTTCATGAAACTCATTGTTGCATTAAATGAATATTTCCAAATATATGGAAATATGTTCCAAGAGTGAGACAAAATGTTAATATAGAGTCAGGACGCTGCTGCTCTAAAGCTCACATATTAAGGTTGTATTTCGTGTATTTATTCACACATATTTTAGCCACCTAAAAATCTGTGTCTGTTATATTTGAATTTTGTTTCCTCGTTAGCTTCCATAGCAGCTGACGGAGGCAGCGGCAGAGCAGCAGCTCCTCCGCTCAGTGGAGTCACAAAAGAAGAAATGACGCAGAAATTAACAAGACGTTATTAAAAAGTATAGAAAAATTATGAGAAAATTTTGTTTAAAAAAAAAAAAATCAAAAACATTCAAATAATTTTGTAGAACAAATTAAATATGTACTTTAAATAATATGTCTTTTTCCCCTGGCTTTTGTATAACATTTCTCATTTGCTCATTGCGTCTTTTTTTCACGTTTTTGAAAGAAATGAGACCAGTTCTTTCTGCGCTCAAATACTTGATTACTTCTTAGAGGCATCTGAAAGCAGCACAAGAAAAGTGATGTTGCTCCAGGTTTCAAAGGGTTAACACAGTATATTTAGGACTTTGCATAACTGAGGCACACGCTTGGATGCAAAGGGTTAAAAAGACAGGAAGGGCTTTCGGAGAATGTATTTCGGGCGAGTTTTTCACCTTCTCCCATGTAACCATGAGAACAAACACTGTATTTACATCAAATGAACTGAAATGAGAGACTGAGAATACTGCGCGAGTCAAACAGGCCAGTGGCGACTCCCTGCAGCAAAATCCTCTTCAGTCTCTTCTGCTGCATCTTTTTCTTTGTCTGTTCCTCCTTTTCTCTCTCTCACTCCCCTCCCACGCTCTGTGTCCACTACACCCTCTCCACAATACTCTCCCCCTCTCCAGTGTGTGTGTGTGTGTGTGTGTGTGTGTGTGTGTGTGTGTGTGTGTGTGTGTGTGTGTGTGTGTCATTTGAGGGTACGGGTGAGCCGAGCGCTTGTCTGGTCTGCACTCAGGATCGATCTCACCGAGCGGCTGAAACAACACTGGTATTTTTAGGGGGCATTAAATAATACTTGATATTATGCAATTGTCCTTTATGACAGTTTAGTGAGTGAGGGGGCGTCGCGGGGCAGGAAATAGCAGCTAATAACACCTCCGTCACTGCATGGTCGGGATGCTAATGAACTATAAACCATAACAACACGACAGGCATTTGTTGTGGATTTATTGAAACGGCTCTGAGGCTTTTTACCTCCACCAGAATGCCGTGCAGCCGGAGGTTTGTGGGAAAAATCGACTGTGAAGCAGATACAAGTCCTGTTTTTCTGCTCTGATGGCTGTGGGATCAAAAATGTCAGTTTGAATGGGTTTCAATGGAGCATTTTTGGACCTGAACAGTCTGAATGTAACTATTTAGTTTCCACAGTGTATTTTAGACTTATTGTAGGAGCTGAGCTGGAAATTCACTGATTACACTCAAATACACAATCTGGACTACATTTAGGACACATGCATCAACACACACGCAATTATCAAACAATCAAAAAAAGAAGAATGAAAAGCATGTAAAACGTGACAAACAGACCCTGATGGTTAAATGTGTAAAATTTGACAAGTTGGGATGAGAACGTGTTGGTAGAAACATGCCGATGCAACATGGCGATCTCCAAAGACGAAAGATTTAAACAGCTCATTCCAAGGAAACAGAAACACATCGATTCTTATTTTCAGGTAATTAGACGAGAAAGAAAACAGAGTTTATTTAATTTCTGCCAATATTTTTCCCCAAATCGTACCTTTACAAAATGAATCAGAGATCTGTGTGGCGTGCATGTAAAAGGTTCGTAGATTTAAACTTCGTAGCTGTCGTTAGTGCTTAAAATGTGATTCAAGTTGTGGCTGAAAAAAGGCCAGAGACATATTTATAATGAGTCGGTGAGGTGTGTGTGTGTGTGTGTATCTGTGTGTGCTTTTGTGAGTTTGAGGAAAACACCAGGTGCAATATTACATGACAAAGTGTGTGTGTGTGTGTGTGTGTGTGTGTGTGTGTGTGTGTGTGTGTGTGTGTGTGTGTGTGTGTGTGTGTGTATCGTCCCAATATTAGACAGACAGAGAGGCAGAGCGATGCTTCCTGGCTGAGCTCGGGTTTCAGCAGCATCCTCCGGAGACGACAGGAGGATTGAATGCTTTTTCTCTTTCGGACTCTATCACTCACCCTCTCCTTCATCCCTGCTTTCCCCTCCTCTTCTGTCTGTCTGCTCTCTCCATCTGTTTCCCAGCATCCACCTCCTTTCCTGTCTCATTTTCTCGCCTCTTCTCTGCCACTGTCTCTGTTGTCTTTTTCATTTTTTTCTTCTAATTTGTCTCATTCTCACTCTTTTTTTTCCCGCTCTTTCTCTGCCTCAGTCGTCGTCGTTTCTGTCTGAAAGACAAATGCGGCAGGCGTCGGGGCCACTGGCCCTCGGAGGTAAAGGTGGTGTGTGTCGGCACAATATGTATGGCTATAAAATCACTGTAGAGTGACAGAAAAGGCTCCGAGACAAAACCAGGCGTTTTTTAATGACACAGTGGGACATTTTTCAGTGATGTGCATTGCCCCACAACTCGGTACTTTTTAACGAGAGGTTGGGACATTTCTAGCCATGTTTGTTGTGAGAAAACTGGGTATTTCTTAACAAGGTTTCTTTTCAAGCCGAGTTGTTGCAACAAAACTATTTGAAATTGAAAAATGAAACATTAAGTTTGAACATATCCCCTAACTTTTACACATGAAACATACAAATGTAATATATCCGTGGTTTGGAGAAAACATACAGCTTATATTCTGCTGCTTGAGTTAGTCGCCCTCCTTTTTCTCTCCTGATCATCTGTCTATCTGCTGGTCTCCGTCAGTGTCCTCACTCTCTGCGTCTCCATCGTTTACCGTTTTCCATTGTCCCGCCTCCCTCTCAAATTACGCCGCCTCTTATTTGTCCGCTCATGAAAATACGTCTGTTTATTTTCTGCATCCAGCTACCAGCTAATGAACACCTGTGCAAACTTTAGCCTTAGACACCCCGCGGTATAGTGGTTTCACTAATAAACATCATGGACAGAGTCTCTCCATGTGGCTTACTGTTGTCTTACGCTGCGAGGTTTAAATCAGAAATATGAGTCGAGGCAGGTTTCCCTTTGAGCTGCAGTCTTCCTTTCATTGCTGTCTGATATCTGTTTTCCGTCTGTCTCCTGCTGTTTTCCGCAGATGCCTCCTCACTAAGTGCTCCCTGACCATTTTCACAAACGGTTAAATCCTCGGCTCCGCACATTATCCGTCCCTCCTTCTCTCTGTTGCCCAGTCAGATGTTGTTACTGATAAAAACCCCTCCAAAATAACACATTCCTCCGAAAGTTTAGTTTAGTTTAGTTTATTGAAACACCAATAAATATCGCTGACAGATTTATTGTTATCCTTTGATAAAACCAGTATAAACGCGTCTGATGAAACCTTGTCTGCTTACTGTCTCGTGCACGACATCGGCTTCCTCAAAGGCTCTTTGGCTGCGCTGAGGAGGATAAACACTTTGTCACTTTTTTTTTTTTTTTTAGAAATTTTTTGGGCCATGTCTTGTTAAGTTCTGTCCATGTCTTTGAAATAAATCAAACCACTTTGCTCAGGTTTCCGTGTTGTGATAAAACCGGTCACTTTTAACGACAGTATGGGACATTTCCAGCCGTGTATGTTACGACAAACCTGGGCGTATTTTTATGAAACATAGGGACATTTTCAAAAAAAGTAGGTATTTTTTAATGAGAGGCTGGGAGATTTCCAGCTGTGTTTGTTGTGATAAAACCGGGTCTTTTTCTTGCTGAGTGTCCAAAACTGACACTAAAGGGCAACCTAAGGCATCATAGTTTGATGCATAGGGCCACTGACCAGTCGTCGGTATATGATGAGTCCGTAGCGAGAGTGCTTTGTTTCGAGGAAACCGTGAATGTCTGTGCAAAAGTTCATGGCGATCCATCCGGCAGTTGTTGTTGTATTTCAGTCTGGACAAAGCGACCGTCCGTCGACATTTCCGTCCCTGGAGTCGTGCCGCCGGTACGGCACAAAAAGATTGAAGGCTCTCCTCGTGCTGCGCTGGATCGGAGTGTGCCGTGTGACCGAGCTGCTGAATCATGCAGAAATAAACCTGTACTCGAGTTATAATGATCTGTCTGAAGCAGGCGTCTGCAGGTAAACGTCCGTCTCTGAGCTTTGCATTATCAAACACAGCCCAGTCTTCACGGCAGTGGGCTCTCTTTTGCTGTATTTTAGGATCCTTTCATTGGTTTTTAAAGCTGTTAATGCTCTTGCAGTTATTTATCAGATTTGCTTTTATCTCATGAGTCCTCTCGAACCCTCAGGATCTGGCAGTGGACTTTTAAAAGTCCCAAAACTCACAGTGAGGCATGTTTTTCTGACCACGCTCCACGTTCGTGTCACAGCCCGCCTGCAGACCTGAGGCCGCAGAGGGGCCTGATATTTTCAAAAGAAAACTCGAGACCTACCTCTTTACTTTGCTTTGAATTGAATTTCACCGATTGAATTATTGACTGTTTATTTCTACATTTTTGTCTGTTTTACTAGATTCAGTTTTATTTCGTTTTTAACATTTTTATCTATTATTTGTTATGTTATCCTTTTATTTTTATTTATTTTTTATTTGTTAAAAATGTATTCATTTGATTTAATTTATTTTTTTCATTTATTTTACCTATGATTTATATTATATTTATTCATTTTTATCTTTTATCTATAGGTTTTATCCTGCCTCTGGTGTTTCCTCACTTATGGTAGCGTTTCCTGCCTTTCATCCGTGTGCGTGTGCTTGTGTGTGTGTGTGTGTGTGTTTATGTGTGTGTGCGTGTGCGTGCGTGTGTGTGTGTGTGTGCAGAGGATGCAGCAGATATGGAGCTGTAAGTCTAAACTGGGACACTTTGGCATGAAGGGAGGTCACTTTGCTTCAAGATTTATACTCAGGTTTTATTTTAGATGGAGAACAAGTTAATTACATTTGCTTTATTAAAAACTATTCTTTTGAGGTCTTCTAATCAAACTTCTTTTCTGCTTTATGGCAATTTAATACAGCACTTACAGTGTGTTTTGTGAAAGTTAACCCTTTGAAACCTGGATGACATCAGTTTTTCTTGTGCAGTATTCAGACACCCTTCACAAGTATTCAGAGTGAGCAAAAAGGTTTAATTTTCTTCAGAAATATTGGCAAAAAGGCAATCAGCAAAATGCAAGAAATTGGTCAAAGGTGACAAAGAAACAACCTGAAAATTTTTTTAAAAAGTTTAAAAAGTTTAAAAAATTAAAGGAGAGAAAGAGAGAGTGTGATATAAGACAGAGACTATGTTTATGAATAGTAGAATATATAATATTTTATAATATTTTAGTGCACTGTTTGGCTATTATACAAGAGTTTGTGAAAAGGAAATGGGAACCATACCATTTCTTGTACTGTTAAAACGGATGCCGGAAAAACTGAGAAAATACGATGCCTACTTCTTTCCTAAAAATTTTCACAAACATATTTTAGCTGATTGTTTGACTGTAATTTGAGATTGTTTGTCAAAAGCTGGCCACCATATTGTTTCCTGTGTCAAATGGGCCAAGCTTGCGTGACATCTTCCACCAGGACGTTTAGGATGTTTCTAGGAATTAAGAACATTTCTAGGATATCAGGACAGTTTTAGGATTTTAGGACGTATTTTGGGATTTCAGGACATAGGACTTTAGAATGTTTCAAGGATTTTAGGAAATTTCTTTGATTTTAGGACATGTCTCAGATTTAAGGACATTTTTTGGATTTTAGGACATTTCTAAGGTAGCAGGGCATTTCCAGGATTTGAGGATGTTTTTCGGACTTTTGGATGTTTCAAGGCTTTTAGGATTTTTCAAGGATTTTAGGACATTAGTTTCTTATCTAGGACCTCTGTCAGGGGGGTGGGGGATCCTCCACTGGCACTTTTTTTTAAATTAAAATGCTCTATTTTGATGCTGTTTTATGCACTCTGACACCGTATGGAGACTGAAAATGATGAAATCAGTTCCCAGTGTGCATCACTTTATTTGTATTGTGAATTAGGAAATGGTTTGTGGGGGGGCACCAGGCAGGGGGGATATGTAGGTTGCATGGTGATTTGGGTCAAAAGCATCCACAGATTAACCTCTTCCCCCCCGCGTCTCCTCACTGTAATATCCTGCACGTGAGTGGAGCAGGTGGCACTGTGAGGTGAGCTGCGAGCGACACTTAATGTGTTTAATGGATGCGTCTGGCTTGATGATCTACGATGGCAGCAGAGATAGCAGCTTGAAGGAGAAACCAAAGGTGAAAGTGATGTTTTAAAAAAGTGAGTGAGGGAAGGAGGTGAAGACGGGAAGAAAGCCAGAGAAGGAGAGGCTCAAGGCGGAGAGACAGATGAAGGGAAAGTGAGTGAGAGTGCCTCTGTAGCTACTGCATTGTAAATAGAGACTAAAAATAGAAAGGAACAGGCAGCGCTGCTCTGACCAGCTGAGAGTGGAGACTGAGGAAGAAGGAAGAGGCTCCTCGCTGTTAAACTGACGAGGAGATGCTACTGAGGATAATAAATGCCAGACGCCGACAGATGATATTTGTGCTTTAACAACCAGACGATCTGTCCGGCACCTCGATGAGCTGTGAGGGGACGGGAGCTGATATCACACCAGCACAGCGCGGCCTACACGGGAAACAACCAGTCGATCAGATCTGATCAATCCCGACCTGAGCTGGACTCAGTGGAAACAATCTTTTGGTGTGTGTGTCAGCTGTTATATCACTGCAAAAAGCTCAATCAAAGTTCTGGTCCCTGGAGACTCAGAGCCAAGGCGGCGCCAGAGCTGATTGGTCGCCCCTGGAATCTGATTGGTCGCCCTCGGTACCAAATCTACCAGAGTCAGAAGGTAGCTGGCAGCTAATCGGTTTCATGGACATTTAACTGAACTGGCCGAGCAGGACCTCCGTATAAAGAGACCGTTAACATTTCAGGAAAACACCGCAAGTACACGCAAGACGATTTCAAAGAGACAGAAAACTAGAAGAGTTATGCAAAATGACCAAGAAGAAATTCAATACCACCGCAGAACAATGGACAGCGACTGCAAGTCAATGCAAAATGAGTACAAAAACACAAAAAAACCAAGATGCTTTGAGATGCAAAATGACCATACAAATGGACTACAATGAGAAATACACAATGTGAGGAAATGTGACACAAAATGACTGCAAAGATTCAAAAAGACAACAAAGAAATGGAAAATGACTAAAAAGAGAAGCATAACAACCACAAACAACAACAACAACAACAACTGCAAAAAGCGGTGCAAAACAACTACAAAAATAGAAACAACCACTAAGAGGCACAAAATGGCTACAAAATGACTAAAAAATGCAAACTGGGAACAAAGAGATGCAATACAACTGCAGAGCAACAGAAAACAACCACAAGTCCTCACCAAACAACTACAGAGACAGAAAACAACTACAAAGACATTGGAAATAATCGAAAACAGATGCAAAATATGTAAGAGATGTAAGACATCTAAAAATAAATGCAACACGACCACTTAAAGATGTCAAACTACCACAAAAAGATTCAAAACGACTACAAAAAGTAAAAGCCCTTCAAAGATACAAAATAGCTACAAAAAGACACAAACAACCGTAAGGCAACAAAATGACTACAAAAGAGATGCAATACAACCACAAAACCAATCAAACAAATAAAAAAAAGACAGAAAATGACTACAAAGACACTGAAAGCAACCACAAGATGCAAAATGGTTACAAAGAGATTAAAAAAACAACCACAAGATGATGCAAAACAACAAAAAAGATGTGCCAAAAAAGAAGAGAGACACAAAACAATTCAACAAATTCAAAATGTGAATTAAACCCCTTAGGGTTTGTTTGATGCATTTTAGGCGCTTTTTCATTCTTCCTGTTGTGATAACTGTGTGTGTGTTGATGCATGTGTCCTAAATGTAGTCCAGATTGTGTATTTGAGTGTAATCAGTGAATTTGCAGCTCAGCTCCTACAATAAGTCTAAAATACACTGTGGAAACTAAATAGTTACATTCAGACTGTTCAGGTCCAAAAATGCTCCATTGAAACCCATTCAAACTGACATTTTTGATCCCACAGCCATCAGAGCAGAAAAACAGGACTTGTATTATTTCTGGGTGTCATTCTGGGCTTTTGACTCTGAATTTGTCATTTTGACTATTTTCCACCTGATGAGGTCATTTTGACCATATTTGGCATATGGAGGAAATACATGCTATTTCATCTAAAAACATGGTGGCATCATGACAAAAACCTGGCATTTAAAGGGTTAAAATTCAGAAAACTGAGGAATATTTGATGTTTATGATTAGGACTGCTGATTTAAAAAATAAACTCAATGAAAGTAGAAAATCATATTAATGTATAATATTTTTGTAAAGCTTGATCTTGAAAAGTGCATTTTGTGTGCAGAGCAATACGAGTGTGTGTGATTAAAGTGGGCCCCTCTCTCACACAGTGCCCTGGCCCCCTTATTTAGAAGTTTCTAAAGCCGGCACTGCTCAGAAGTGTAAGATTTTTATAACAGTCAGGTGATGCCAGAGGAAGACAGTGAAACAGGGAGAGAGGAGGAGGAAGTTTTATGTAATATTTGTTGGATCCATATGGCCCAGTATTGAGGTGTGTGTGTGTGTGTGTGTGTGTGTGTGTGTGTGTGTGTGTGTGTGTGCTTGCGTGCTGGGAGGCTGGAGGCGGGCAGCACAAAGTGGGAAACCCTCCACCCAGATTGCTGCACTTTGTTAAGTATATTTACAGTAACCAGGTGGTCACACACACACACACCTGCGCATTGTTATTTTTAAATGGCATTCATAGAAATTCTTTTTTGTTTTGTTTTGCTAATTAGATTTTTGCATCTCGTGCGAGCTGATTTTTGCTGCAGAAAGGCCTGTCAGCAGAACCCTGCAGGAGCCGTCAGTGTGCTGCTGCCTGTCAATGACTCTAATGGTGAAATGTGGCTCAGAGTCGCATCTCTTACCTCACTGATGCGCCGGTGGAGGCTGTTGCTCTCTCCAAGTCTGACCGGTGCAGTTAAACCGGAGGGGGGGTGTGCAGAGGGGACAGCGGGACCGACACACGGACAGACGCTTTGATCTCCCAGATATCAAACCCCAAAATTCACAGCTGACTTGATGTGTGAGCACTTAGTTGGTGTCGGGGAGGCGGCGCGCAATCTGTGAATCCACAGGAACAGATGAAGGATAAAATCCGCAGTCTCCGGAGTCACAAACAGACGATGACGAGCAGTCTGAGGCGGTCTGCGGGGCCGGGGCTGGGTTGGAGGGGGGTCTCTGTGGAGCCGGTAGTCTGCCCGGTAGTCCGCTGTGGAAGCTGCCCGGGAATGAGGAGGCAGGAGACGGATAAGTTAACGAGCTGGTCCGGTGCGCGCTTCGCCGTTCACTGGCCGCTTCTCTGCTGGGAGCCTCCTATATGAGTGCGTGCGTGAGAGCGCGCGCGTGAGAGAGAGAGAGAGAGAGAGCGAGCGAGAGAAAGAGAGAGGCGGCCGGGGGGGTGGGGGCGGGGAACATCCCCGAGGATGCGTTTACAGAGTTGACCGGGCGAGGAGGAGTGTTTAAGCAGGTAGTGAGGAAGAATGGATTTCAAACTGTGTGTGTGTGTGTTTGCCCTCCTTGCCCCCATTGCCAGACTCTGGATTTCTGCCCTAATATGGCCACTTATAGCTCCATCTGCAGAGGGCAGATTTAGGTTCTCCCTGCAGAGAGGAAGGGGAACATATTTGTTTTATAAGTTCACACAATGAGAAATACTGCATGAGGCCACAGAAGAAGAGCCGTACATGTACACTTAGTAAGAGACAGCCTTTAGTCTCTGCAGTAGAGAGACGCAAATACATGAGCAGAGAAAAGAGAGGAAAAAAAGGACACTTTTGCTGAAGAGGATAAAAACCTACAACTACCAGAATGCACTGCAACACACCAGACCAATAAACCGGTGATACTTAACTTACAGCCAAATCTGGCCCTTGGTAGGGTGCTGGGTGCCCCCCAACCATTTTCTAATTCACAATAAATATAAAGTCCTTCACACTGGGAATAGTTTTTGTCCTTTTAGTCTCCATAAGGTGTCAGAGACATAAAACAGCATCAAAATAGAGCTTGTTGATCAAAAAAAGTGCCAGTGGAAGATCCCTCCCACCCCCGACACAGGTCCTAGATAAGACAATAATGTCCCAGAGTCCTAGCAGTGTCTTAAAGCCCTACAAATGTCCTAAAATCCCTGAAACGTACCAAAATCCTAGAACCAGCCTTTAATTGAAAATGTCCTAAAACTGGAGAAATGTCCATAGAAACATCTGAAAATAACAGAATCTTGATTTATGTTCAATCAGCACTTAATAATTTGCTGTTTGATTGGATTTCAGTCTGAGTTTGAGAGAGACAGAGACAGAGTCGTTCAGGGTTGTCTCTTGATCCATTTTCATACTCTTTGTGTCCGCGGTGGCGGGCAGTGTGAAAATGCAGCAGTACAGCCTGTAGTTTGAGCAACAGACTGAGAAATCCTGAAAACGTGGGGGGAGGAGAGATATCCGATCTGATGGAGGGAAGTTTAGGACATTGTTTTGACACAAAGCTTGTTGAAAAAATGTGAATTATCCCTTTAAATCTCTGACTCACTGATTGGATTGTTGTGTGATAGTTTGTCTGTCTGTGTAACGTTTCAATGAGGCCTTTCATGGCCGTCTGGAGCGTTTGGTAGAGCGCTTTTTGAGCTGTGATATCTTGTTAGTCGTCTCCGGCACTCAGCTGAAGTATTTTAGGCCCAGAGAAAATACCCAGAGTGCACTGCAGTTTTCAGAAGAAGACCTTTTCAGGTGGCTCCTTTCCAGAAAGTTAGCTGCAGAAAAATCTCTCTTGGCATGTGCTCTTTTCATGGCGGAGTTTTTATTCTATGTTTTTTACAGTCTCTGCCAGGGATAATCCTGAGGGGGTCATACATTTGGTTGTGTGTGTGTGTGTGTGTGTGTGTGTGTGTGTGTGTGTGTGTGTGTGTGTGTGTGTGTGTGTGTGTGTGTGTGTGTGTGTGTGTGTGTGTGTGTGTGTGTGTGTCCGTCCCTCTGTCCAACCCGTTCTCACTCCCAGATTGCCAAATGCAGCCACTCTGTCAGTGATGTCGATATCAGACACGGACACAGAGCACGTTTTGCATTTGACATCGCCGCTCAGTGGCGGTTTAATATGGCAATTTGTGACGCCAAAGGCACCAACCATAGCCTAAGAGCGAGAAAGTCCATATAGGGAGGGTGGGAGAGGAGTGAATTGGTCAAACAAAGGCAGCTGCTCATTTTCTGTGTGAATTTTAGCCTAAACATAAGGAAATAAACCAAAGACACAGCGTTTTACCTACATTGTAAAGTTATTTTCAGAAAGAATTTGTCCATGTAGCGAGGTAAAACTGTACATTTCCTGTGAAAACAGAAGCAGATTTTGACTGAAAGGGAAGTTTATTCATGTAGCACCTTTCATTCAAAGCACACAGAAATTCATGATGCAATAAGTAAGTAAGAAAAGACTAAAATTGCATTCAAAAACTTTAAGACCATCAAATAGCAAAAGCAAGATTTTTTTAAAACACACTTTATTTAAAGAAGTGCGAAACATAACAGCATTCAGAAGTTAAAGATCCATTACTTCAACTAAGGGCTGCTTCACCTTGCTTGGTTTTGATCCTGGGAACGCTGAGCAGACCTGTCCCAGATGACCTGACGAGTCTGGATCCTATCGAACAAATAAATCAGAAATGTATTTAGGCCCGAGACCATGTAGTGCTTTATATACACGTAACAGTATTTTAAAATCTATCCTTTGACAAATAGAGAGCTGGTGCAGAGATTCGAGCAGTGGTGTAATGTGCTCCACTTTCTGGGTGTTAGTGAGGACTTTGGCAGCAGCACTGTGGACGAGCTGCAGCTGCCTGATTGATTTTTACTGAAACCTGTGAAGAATACAATAGTCCAGCCTGCTGAAAATACATGCATGAAAATCTTTTTCTGTTTCTTGTTCAGATAGAAATCCTTTTTTTCTGGCTATGTTTTTAAGGCTGATTTTATGTCTGGGAGTCCAAAAGTACACCAAGATTAACCTTGAATCCATGAACCTACAAACCAACTTGATTTGTAGGTTTTAAATTAACGGATTCAAGGTGAGCATTGACTTTAAATCTTTCTCATTTGGGGCCAAATATAATTTTTTTTTTTTCTGTGTTTAGCTGTAAAATATTCTGGCACACCCATATGTTCAGAGCACCTTGGCCTGTCAAAAAATCTGCGTTTATATGATAAATCCTCAAAAATAACCGAAAACGCTGTTGTATGCACGCCAGGCCAGTAGTTGGAGATGTAACTTTTTAATTACACACCAAAGAAGTGCGGCTGTGACCTCACCGTTTTCACGGGATTCGCGTACGGCCAGTTTACACGGCAATCGATGGGGTGGCGTTTTCAAAAGTGGATACTCTGGAACTGGTGTCAAAAATTTGCATTTTCAGGTCCCTAAAACGCTGTTGTCATGTGAACAAAAGGCCAAACAAACGTTTAACGCTTCATGCATGAACTGTTGCCGTGTAAACGGCCCCTAAATCTCTGTTTTTGATATCTTTGCCTCCATTTTGACTGAAAAGGAGATGGAGGAACAGCTCGAATCGGCGCTGCTCTCTCTGGTGCGACACGTTTCGTCTCCGTCCGCTTCACAGAATGATGAAAATTGAAGGCAGATTGTTGAAGGTACTTTTACTGTAAATTGGATCTGTGAAGTCAAAGTAACATGAATGCAAAAAAAAGCTTTAATTTGAGTGGGACCATAAGGGCTTTAATAGAGTTTCACGTTTTGCTCTCCGAGCCTGCAGGGTGCATAATGACTTACATTTTCAACAATGCAAACACACGTGCACAATTCATCCGTCCAGCAGCACACGCTTCATTCATGTTCATGCGTTCAGGTGTCCTATTGAAAAGCTTCATTCAACAAAAACACATGAAGAAAGGACCATAAATGGAGTTTGCTGGATTCACAACCACATTATTATTTGATGGATGCGTTTCAGCGACACTGTGGGTAATGTGTGGATATGTCGAAGCACCAAAACTTCTTGGTTATAGTAAAAGGAAAAGATCATGTTTTGGCTGAAAAGACTTGTTTTTGATGAAATGTATCCTCATACAACAGTTGGGATGATTGGCTACAAAAAAGCACAACAGCTTGTATGAGGGGTCGACTGATTATTAGTAGTTAATGAGATCAATAACTCAAATATTTCTTTGAACCGATATGCATAACGAGCAGAAATGTGAGTTATAGCCCTCAAATTCTGACACTAAGTTCTTTGATGGAGCTTCAACAAATAGCAATCTTTACAACTTTTTTAAGTTTTATTTTTTGCACAATTAAAAAACCAACAACACAAGAATGACAAAGACACAGTGCAGAAACCCACAGTGCATAAATGGAGCCTCCACCTTAAAATGTAAAATAAATAAATAAAAAGTTAGGTTATACAGAACACATCATGCATTAAAGATTAGATGGCACATACACATGATAACAATAATAATAAGAAGAAGAAGAAGAAAAAGAAGAAACTAAAAGCAGAAAAAAGTCTAATGTACATTTTGGTGTTATTTTTTCAAAATGTTTTAAAGATATCCTGACACGGTGAATGCATCACTCACTACACAGATTATTTATCACGAGAAATGAGAGAGTCTGGAATCTGGCGCCAAAATGACCACAGTCTTTCTAGTATGAAGTATGAAATTCTGGCCCATCGAGTGTTAAATAGAAAAGCTAAATGAGCAGCTTGAAATTTTGGCTAAATTGTTTGTGGACAGTGAATAACGGGTCAGAGTGAGCCTCGAGTGTCTCCAGACTTTGCATTCAGAGCGGAGCGGCGGTCCGTCCTGGTCCACGCTCACAGCTGATGTCCACTCTGTCCTCAGATAGCCGTCCGCTCCAGACGGCTCTGCCGAGCGGCGCTTCGGTCCTGCTGTGATAACATCACATTAAACGGCTTTTAACCCCGAACTGGCCAGCTCCAAAATCTGCTCTGTGCTGAGTCCTCTTCCTCCTCCCCTTCTCCTCCTCTTCCTCCTCCTCCCCTGACTGTCAGGGATTTGACACCTCGGCGTCTCCATTAAGAGCTGTGAGACACCAGGACCCTGGCTGGCTGAAATGAGTCCCGTTCACCTCGGAGGGTCCTGGTCCGACGCTCTTTAAAGTCCCCCTGGAAAGACAGAACTCATTTCAGCAGCAGATGATTTCCTGTGGCTGCTGCAGCCAGAGTGCATGCTGGGAGCGGCGGCGGTCAACCGCTTCCACAGAAGGTGTGAAATGAGTGGGAAATTGGGGCGTCTCGCTGTCCCAGAAAAATCTAGTGTCTTTTTTTTCCCCTCGTGACACTCTGTTGATTCCCAGGAGCGGAGAGGCAGGAGGTCAGTGTGAGGGTGTGGTCAGGGTCACATGATGCTGTGTTCACGCCGCGTCAGCAGAAAATAGAAAGGCGTACGTCTTCAGTTTGACGTCTTCAGGTGACTTTATGGCGTTTGTAGCTCTTGGCAGTTGTCATAAATGTTGAAGTTAGCTCCAGAGACCAGAACAGTTTTTGTTCCAGGCTGTAAACATGTTTATTTCTGCCGTAAAGCTGGACGTTTTAACATGGAGGTCTGTGGTTACCGACTCTGGTTTGGAGCCTCGAGTCAACGGCAGAGGAACTTTTGTCACTTTAGCATTCGGCTTCGTTTTTCTGCCTCAGAGGTTGCTGCTTGGTTAACCCCATGAAAGCCGAATCGCCATCACTTTCCCTGCGCTGCGTTCAGACGATACTTTTTGTGGATCTGTTTACCTTTTTTGTTTTTATTCATGTTTTTATTTTCATTTTTCTTATTTAATTTAATTGAATTTTTTCACAGGTCATTTTTTTCTAATGTTTTGCAAATTTTTGGTCCAACTCTTGTTTAGTTGCTCACTGGCTCCCCTCATGTTTTTGAGAGAAATCAAAGAGTTCTGTGGCACAAAATAACAGCCGTGTGATGGCTGTATTTAAGGCCGTTTCTACAGAGGATGATCTGGAAACACCTTCTGGCTTTAGACGAGCTAAGTCTAATCCAGGAGGCGTCCGCGCTTTCACGCTTTCATTAATCTCAGGTCGTATCGGCTGTGACATATTTGATGAACGGTCAGAGTCGGTAAAGGGAGTCTGGATTAGATTAGATCACAGCTCTTTGTGTTAATGTGCACACTGCTGCCAGATAGCATCCTATGTCCCTCTGTGTGTGTGTGTGTGTGTGTGTGTGTGTGTTTGTTGGGATTAGGTGTCCTTTAGCAGATTAATGATGCGCCATTAGGGAAAGTCTGTAAAACCAGTTCATTGGACACTCCGGACTTTTACACACTGTGACACACACACACACACACACACACACACACATACACACGTGTATTTAAACAACATCATAAAAGAGGTGGTGCTGTTGTACTGTATATATTAATGGTTTTTGATGATATCGAGTGTGTTATTGCTTTTATACAACAGTTCTGCAGGCGTCACTTATTCGTAAACAGTAATAAGTGACAACAGAATATCATTCATTTGTTTATTGGGTGATTTTTTTTTGGCTCTGCTGACAAATATTTCCACAACTACTGAAACCGACATTTCCTGCACACTAGCTTGCGTCTTTGTGTGAGTGAGGTCTACAGGGTCTGCGCAGGAAAATGTTTGTGTTGCTAGGCAAGAAATAAACAAATAAAGCATAATCTGTTGTCACTTATTCATGTTAACTAAAACAAATGATGCTCGTGGAAGTGTTGTATAAAAACAATATCACACTGGAGGTTGTGATGTTGTACTGTATATCATCACGGCTCAGATTATCTTCTATCTGTAATTATAGCACTTTGTATTTGAGGCAGATCATCAGGGATTATTAACAGTGTATGTTGTATAACTATGATCTTGCTAAAAATGAGCTACAGAATATGACCTAAGTTAAAGTCCGACGCCACATCGTGAAGATTAGAAAGCAGCAGGTTTATTTGGAGTGTCTTTTAGAGTTTCCGCAGTTTGTGTGAGTTTTGATTTTCTTGTCCTGCTGTTAGTTCACAGTTTGATCAAACTGAGATTTTACGGATGCAGCAGAAGGTTGGTGAAATGCTGCCCTCCATTTCTGTGAAGCATATGGTCATTTTTGTTTTAAAGTTATTAATTAATTAATTATTTATTATCTACAGATGGCCTAAAATTAGCAAGATAGCAAGTTACAATAAAATGATCTGAAACTAAGCCAAAATGTAGTTTTCTGAGATATTTCTCCCTGTTTTTGGATAACATCAAATAACCACCCCTATAGCTTATTTTCTGGTCATCTTTTGGTCATTTTTTTTACTATTTTCTTTTTTTGTAAATTTTTTTTTGAGCATCATATCTCATCATACATAACCATTATTTTATAACCCATGTGGTGATGACTACATTTTTGTTTTTACATAAACGGTGATAAAAGGTGCATCACTCAACGATAACCTTCATCTCGGTAACAGCCACTATGACGATAAATTGACATAATAGTGATTGTTTACAGTCGGTTTAAATGATTGTTTTTGACTTTGTACAAATCGTCGTCCTTCGGTATTCCATAAATCCATAAATTCTTCTATCGAGCACAGAAAGCCAAACTATTACACATTTAAGATGTAATCTCCCTCATTCATTCACAGAAATCACTTTTCTTTGTCACTGTGTCTCTTTCTCTCTCGCTAATATGACAGAAAGACTCCACTGCCAATAACTTGAAGGGTTAACCACCTCGGGTGGCGTGCAGAGAGACGGAGCATATTTAACACACACACACACACACACACACACACACACACACACACACACACACACACACACACACACACACACACACAGATGGGGCAGCAGTGGTGATGTGAGCACCGGCAGCACTTAGAGACGGCCTTACTCAGCACTGATCATTAATTCATGACGCACATCTCAGATCGGAAACCTCAGCCGCACATTACTGTCAAAAAAAATGTCAAAGCTGAACAAGAATTTCACACAGAGACAGACAGGAAAGATGGATGGAGTTCAGGGTGGGAAAGAGAGGAGAAAAAAGGTTCGTTTGGACGAGTAAGCGGCTAAAAGAGGAGCGTCTGTGTGTTTCTTGTGTTTCTAAACGCGTCCACTCGTCCTCGTCGTGTCCCGTAAAGGGAATATTCCCTTCCAGCTTTAAGCCGCTCTCATCTTTCCTCCCAAACTCTCAACTCTCTGACCTCACGTCTGCTGACACATTTAACAACAAAAGGTTTCATCTCAACAAGAACACAGAAAAAGTCCCACTCTGATCAGCAAAGAGGTCAGGTTTTATGTGTCGTTTGTGTCTTTGTCAAATCATTCAGGAAGTTACTTTAAAATTAGTGTTAAAAAGGGGGTCATTATTACAAAATGACCCCCCCTCCCCAAAAAAAAGCTATGGAAAAATGCCCAGAAAGCTATATTTATAATATATATAATAATAATATAGAATTATTTTGCAGAAAAAGTATACATATATTTTTTCAATTTCTTTCAAAAACAAACAACTTGGCAAAAAATGTCACACAAATTGCCAGAAATAAGTCAAAGGTGGCAAAAAAAATTAATTTTTAGTTTTCATCGGTGCAAATAAATACATAAATACATATATACAGAATTATAAAAATAAATAAATGTATAAAGAAACAAATAAATGTATAAATAAATGCATAAATTAACAATTAAATAATTATAAATACATACATTAATAAATTAAAAAATATAAATACAAAAATAAACAAATGAATAAATAAATATAAATAAATACATTTATGAATAAACTGAGCAGTTGAAGGCATGAGAGAAAAACAGTTTTCTTTTGAGTGAAATACTCCTTTAAATGACAGTTTTCACAGCCGGCTGTTTATATGTTGTTTGAAAATAGATTAAAATCTTTCTCTTTCTCTCTCTTCCCGTCCATCCCTCTCTCCCTCCTGCTGTTTCCATCGTCCCGCTCCTCCCCCTCCTCCTCCTCCTCCTCCTCCTGTATTGTGTACCCGGTGGTCTCTGTGTGATCCAGAGTGTCTCTTTGTGGCCCTGCAGCATGTGGCTCAGCTGCACTTTGGCCCCTAATGGACGCAGTCAATGGGGAGAATTGCCACGCTGTTGTCTGCATCAAGGTCAAGTGTGCGCATGTGAGCGTGTGAGTTTGTGTGGCGGCCTCGCGGGTCGTGTATGTTCTTTGTTTGAATGTGGGTTTGCAGGCAGAGTCACGCATGCAAAGATGTCAGGCTGCAAATAATAATATTAGCTGTATTTCATTTTAGACTCAGCCTCTATTTTTTTATTAAATTGTTGTTAGGGCTGGGCGATACGGAAATTCTTATCACGATAATTTCTTATATATCACGATATCCATCAAATCACTATTTCTGTCGAGCTTAAAGGTTCCTCTGACTCCTCAGTGAGATATGAAGATATCATCAGGTTCATTTTCGTTTAAATATTTATTTTCTGTCAGACATTGAACATGACAAATATACTGTAGAACAGCATCACCAGCTGGAGGACCTATTCTACTAAAACTCACAGAGGTCCAGGTACTAAAATGCCCTCCCAGCAAAGGTCCGAGCCTCAAACCTAAAATCAGTATCACCATTAACTGAACATTTTACTTTGATTACAATTGAAGAACGATTATTTAGCTATTTTTTGTGGTTTGTTTTTTGCCCTCATAGTTCACTGACACAGTGTCATGTGACCATGGTGTGTTGGAGTGTAATAAACATATGATTTATTATCATTTATTAAACTTTCCAGCATTATATAAAAATGAAAAGCTCCATCTGAAACAAACTTCAGGTAAATTGAAGCACATTGTGCTGATAATAGTCCAACCTCTCCTGACTGCAGGACTCTGACTTCAGCTTCTGTCAAACTTCTGTGCTGTTAATCATTTTACTCAGGAATTAAAAACTTTTGAGTCGGCCTACTTCTCCTATAGCTGCCAACAGCCTGCCAACATTCCCAAAGTTATATCGTGATTGATATCGTTACGGTTTTATCTTCCAGCCCTAATTGTCTTTGATTCCTGTTTTCGATATATTAACCCCATGAAACCTGGAGCCACATCACTTTTCTTGTGCTGTATTTAGAAACCTTCGCAATATTTAACCCTTTGATCAAACTGGTGCGATTTCTTTCAAAAACATGGGAGAAGGCAGAAAAGAAGAAAGAAGAAATTACCCCAAAAAAAGCAACAACAAACAAACAAGGAAATCACCTTGCTTGAAAATTACAATAATTTTATTTTTATAATTTTATTTATATTTGTTATAATTTAACATAATTTAGTTTGAAAACATAACAATATGTAATTATGATCATTTTGCTTTTTTGTAGTAGTTTTTTCCATAGCTTTTTCTTTTTTCCTTAGAGAATTCCCCCTATTATCCTCATATTTCTTACCAAGTTACTCATTGACTTTTATGCATTTTTTCCCACGCATTTTTCTTTCCTTTACATTTTCTCTACCTTTAAAAAATAATCTTCTAACTCTTCTAATTTCTTGCACTTTGTGGAACATTTCTTACAAAGTGGTTTTTGAAAAATTTGCTCAGGTTTCGAAGGTTTAAATACTCATGAAAGGCATCTTAAAGCAGCACAAGAAAAGAGATGTTTCATCTTTCAAAACGCTCATTTTTTGACAGCTGAGCGAGTTGGTTGGTTTTCTTTTGAAAACACGGGAGAAAAGGCAATGAGCAACAACGTGCAAGAAAAATTATTATTATTATTATTATTATTATTATTATTGTTGTTGTTGTTGTTATTAATTACCCCACCCCCCTCATTTTTAGGTAATTTTGGTTAAAAATTTTTTTACAAATTTTTGGTTCATTTTTTCCTTTTTTGCTCATTGCCTATTTGTCTTTTTTTTTTTTTTAGTTTTTTTTAAAGAAATCTGACCAAACTGTTCAGGTTTCAAAGGGCTGAAATGAACTTTTTGTTCTGTTTAAGTGCATTTCTCTTTTCATTTTTAATCTTATGCATCCTGACAAAAGCACTGAGCAACACCTGTAGACTTGGCGACAGAGGATGTTTGTGTGTTTGCTTCTAAGTGTGCATCATCAAACGTTTTGAGTGTGTGTGTGTGTGTGTGTGTGTGTGTGTGTTTGTGTGTGTGCACAGTGGAGTGTGTGCAGTGTGTTTGACCTGGTTGCTTGCTCTCCATTTTCAAAGAGAAAACCAGACAGACACAACAGCAGTCTGCAGCCGTGCCAACAGCTCGCACAGACGCACAGCTGTGCTCCGACATCAGCAGGCTCACGATGACAACGTTTACACATCATTTTACATATCGGCCATCTTAACCCTTTGAAACCTGACGTGACGTCACTTTTCTTGTGCTGCTTTCAGACGACTCACAAATATTTGAACCTTTGAACTCTGAGCAAATTGGTGCGATTTCATCTGAAACATGGAAAAAAGGAAACGAGCAACTTTGTAAGACATGTTCAACAAATTGCAGGAAATGAGTAGATTGAGAAATTAAATTTTTTAAAAAACTAGACAAAAATTTTGAGGGAAAAAAGAAAAATGCAATGGAAACGTGGAAACGACGTCTTAATGCAGGACGGTCAGGATGAAGACAGTAAACTACTATACAGCCGTACTGTGGACTATATACAGTAAATGGACTTGTATTCTTTACTGTCTCCCAACACTCAAAGTGCTTCTTGCCGCTGGTGAATAAAGAGAAACTGCAGAGAGATCGTTTTCTGTCGGCTCATCTCTCAGTAATCATGTGATCCGTTGTTTTTATAAAAACAGTTGCTAATTTCCAATAGTTAATCGCGATCATCACATTTTTTATTGCATGTTTACAATTCCATGATTTTGCATTTCAAACAGTTTTAAAGTCCATAATGACAAAGTGAAGCAGTTCAGACTGCCCTGAATGACGCCGTCTGTTCACAGATGTCAGCTGATCTGCAATCAGTTTCCGTCATTCAGCAGCGCTGGAGTTCACTTCATGGATTTAACGTAGATTTCTTGATATTTTTTCCTGCTTATTTAATAATTTTCTGTTGATTTTCTTTTTGTCTCTCTTTAAGTTAATTTTCTGGTCTTTTTTGCAATTTGCAGAACATTTCTTGCCAATTTGCTCACTGCCTTTTTCCTCATGTTTCTGACCACTTTACTCTGGGTTCAAAGGTTAAATACTTGTAAAAGGTGTCACAGGAAAAGTGATGTTGATTCAGGTTTCAAAGGATTAAAGACAAGAATGTCAGCCAGCCATTAACATGATTTACAAAAATAATAATTATATATATATTTTTAAAGTTACAGGGAAAAATACCTGAAAATTAGCAAAAAAAACCCCAAGAAAAGTAAAAAAAAAAAAAAAATGAAATGAATCAAAAAAGTGCTGAATATTAGAAAATATTTATGACTGTAATTTTCAGTTTTTTGGGGGGATAATTTTCGAGTAATCCTCCCCCCACCAACAACACATTTTTAGATCATTTTCTTTTCTCAGTTTGTTGGACATTTCTTGACGAGCTGGTCATCGCCTTTTTCCCCCATACAAGAAATGATGATTCAGGTCTCAAAGAGTCAATCACATTGTGATTTACGCGTTAACGCTCACAGGCCTTATCAATATATTGATGATATCATCTTTGAAATATAACGTTTCTCCTTCGTATTTTAATGTTGTTTGATAACGAGTCGGCTGATGTTGCTGAAAGGCATTTTCCTTTGTATTATCGGATCTTCTGCATGGTGAAGAAGAATTTAAATGGGGCATTTTAAACTCTCCTGGCATGTTTTTGTAGCAGTGTTTTGAGGGTCAAAAGTGCAAAGTAGGAAAGGAGGAGAAAACCACACACTTTTATAACTCCCGAGCAAAGTTTGTGTCAGATTGTGGAGCTGAAACAGCTGCAGAGTGCTCAGTTTTCTCCTCTAACTGCATCAGAGACGTCGCAGCTTCTACAAAAGAGCTGAGGACACGTTCAAACATTTAATATTCACTCACTGCTTCACCTGTTTATGTGTGGGACAGATTGTTTCCTGTCAGCTGTGTCAGCCCTGTAGTATAGAATTGGGCTTTTTTTGTAAACACTTTTCAATGTGCACGTTTTGTGTGTGAGAGGAAGGAGGACGGAGCTTTGCACGCCGTCAGCTGTTCCCGGCGTGCTTATCTGCACAGAGGGAGACAAGTGTTTTGTGAATGAGGACTGAAGCGACGTGTGAAACAACGAGACATTTTGTGATTGTACATTCGGGTGGGGGTGGGGGGGTGTCAGCTGTTTGAGGCGTCCTATTGGCATGAAAGCAGAGACAGCCTTTTGAAAAAGACGCTGAATCACTCTGTGTGAAGAGGCTGCACCGCCGCTGCTGTGACCACCATTAAAACTCAGTGTAGTAACCATCAGAAACATCTGCATCACAGAGACTCTGTGTGTGTGTGTGTGTGTGTGTGTGTGTGTGTGTGTGTGTGTGTGTGTGTGTGTGTGAGTGAGAGAGAGATAGAGAGACAATAGGAGTGTGTGCTGGGGGGGATGAAGAGTCTTGTCAGTGATGTCCCACACAAAGAAGATAAAACTACTAATGGCCTTGGTTTCCTCTAATGGAATGCTGAGCCTTGTGTGTGTGTGTGTGCACGTATGTGTGTGCACGTACGTGTGTGCGTGTGTGCATGCACACTAACAAAGCTGCATTGAAACCATCTCTTATTCATGGCTGCTTTACAGCGTTGAGGCCTGGTCTCTCTGAGTCTATTTGCAGCAGCTCCCTCTCTGTTCCTGAACATGTGGGCATCTGTTCACATGCACCTGCTGTTTCCAGGCTGCACCGATCCACTCTGTGTGGCGATTCTTCAGCGGCCCACTGCGTCTCTGTCTGCCCTGCGCCTCATCCCACATACATCACATCATATCACACTGCGGTGGAAGTGAGCAGAGGCTCATTTTTACTCCTCGTGTAGTGGCATTTTCAAAAATATAAGTATGTTGTCCTACAGACCAGAATCTGGCCCCTGATAGGGTGCTGAGAGGCCTGAAGTCCTATGCCCTAAAATGCTTTAAATGTGCAAAAGTCCCAGAAATGTCCTAAACTCCCAGAAATGTCCTTAAATCCTTCAAATGTCCACAAATCCTAGAAATTTCCTTAAATACTTGAAGGGTCCTAAAATCTTAGAAACATCTTAAAAATCCTAGAAATGTCCTGAAATCCTTGAAATATCCTAGAAATGTCTTTAAAACCATGAAATGTCCTAAAATCCTTAAAATGTCCTCAAATCCTAGAAATATCTTAACATCCTATTTACGTCACAACGTCCTAAAAATGTCCTTAATTCTAGAAATGTCTAAATATCCTAGAAATGTCCTGAAATCTTTTAAATGTCCTGAAGTCCTAGGAATGTCTTAAAATCCTCAAAATGTCCTAAAATCTCAATAAAGCCACGACAGTGTGATGGCAAGCTGCAGGAATAAGCAGCTAAATGGAATTCAGCCATGGTAACTTTTATTACTTCCACCTGTCCTTTTACTACTGTGACATTTAAAAATGTTTCCCAAAAATGTCGTTCACGCTGTGGTAACACTCAGTACGGTTCTGATTTTTGAGTCAATGTGGATAAAATGTTTTGTTGGCATCACTTTTATTTTGTTCTCTCATCACACAGAGGTGTCAGAGTCTCAAAGCTCTGACCACAGCTGGATAAACAGCGACCTCTGGTGGTAGAAAGAAGGAAGCAAACATTTATTTTAAAACATCATTTTTACAGTTTATATATTTTCACCAAAAAATCTGGACAATCGTGCTAAAGTGAAGAATTTAGGAAGAAAAAAGTAAGTTATAAAAGAAAAGTTGTTTCTTCGTGACCCTTTGATTCTTGTAATCCATCAGCTGTATTTTATTCTATTTTATTTTATTTTTCAACTTAATTTAATTTAATTTAATTTTTTTTTTTTAATTTAATTTAGTTTTTTGAAACTTGACACACAGACATCAGGCGTCCTCACGTCAGTTTATTTCCTGCAGCAGCTCCTCTGGAACACACACACACACACACACACACACACACACTTTTCTGTCATATTATAATTGTGTTGTGAGTGTTAAATTGAGTTTTATGTTTGCTGTTTGTCAAAAGCACTTCAGAAATATGTCTGAAAACTTTAAAATTCATGCGAGAGACATTGCTGGAACAACTTTATTTTTATAAGTAATTAACTTAAAATGTGTGTTCATAAGTATAGGTATAATTACACTTCAGAATTAATTTTAGATAATGTGAAAACTTAACATATTTATGAACACACATTTTTAAGTTGATTCCTCATCAAAGTTTTTCCACATTAATTAAAAGGAATTTTAATTATGTACTGTTACCTTAGCTATGAACACACATTTTTAAAGTTTTTCACTAGCAAAAATTAAATTGGTCCAACAAAATTTTCCACATTATCTTAAAAGCATTTTAAAGTGTTGTATTTTTAATTAACATAATTATGAATACAGCTGATTTCTCATAAATTATGTTATTGCAACTATTTTTTTCACATTATTTTGAAGGAATGTTAACATGTTTAATTTAATTTAATAATTTAACAAGCGTCTTTGAGTACCTAGAAAAGCACTATATAAGTCTAATCTATTATTATCATCAGTATTATTATTATTATTATTATTATTATTATTATTATTATTGTAATTATTATGTAAACTGGACTCAGTGCCAGCTTCAGTACCTTAATCTAGATGGCTTCAGAGTATAAAAGTCAACACATATTAAAAGAGTAGACAGAGAACAGAAAATATGTCCACAAAGAAAAATATATCTTATTATTTTCCTAAAGTCTTTTAATAGCAATATAGCAATATATGATGTTACAAAAGTCAGTTATACATTTTTTCTTTTGGTATTTGTGTTATTTATGTATTATTTATTTTACATGATTATACTACAGTGTACATATATAGTCCCTGTTTTATTTATTTTTATTTTTTGTTGTTTTTGTTTTGTTGAATGTAAATTGTATTTTATTTCACTTTTTCTACTCAGTTTTTTTCTTTTTACCTTTGGTGTTAAACCTACTTGTTTGGAATTGATACCATTTTTTCTTTAAATTTTAGACATTTTAAAAATATTTGTCTATTTGTGAAATGGTGATAAGTAAGGTAGGTCCATTTTCTTATATTACAATAACACAATGACCATTTAGAAACAAAAATTGAGAAATATGTACAAATATACACATATTACATCGTGTTTTAAAAAACAATGCAGGAATTGCATGAGTAATAAATGAATAAATCATTATAAATAAGCATGTTAATGTTATCACATTTCTGTATTGAATCACATTGTGTCTGTATCGATGCATCTTCGTGGCTTTCATCTCTCTTTTTCTATTGTAATGATATTTTTAACCATGCATGCAGATGTGTGATTCAGTATTTTTGCAGCTCTCTCTGTGATGCTGGTCTCTCCACATCACACCATCGTGCACGTGCGCTCACCAAAAAACGTGATGGTGTCTGTCGCATGATGGCTCGGCGTCCGCAGGAGCCAATAACGGCGCAGCAGCGGAGCGAGTGTGGATAAATTTGGGAATAGCGCGCTTTGCAGTTGGTTTGCGGAATTTACTGACAGCGCCGAGTCCAATGGCAGCTCCGCGAAAAGGATTCTGGGAAATGTAGTCTCACGGCAGTGGAAAAACAGCACTCGCACTTTGCCGCCAGTAATACATTTCCCAGAACACACCGCGACTTT
Source organism: Plectropomus leopardus (assembly GCF_026936395.1). NCBI lineage: Eukaryota > Metazoa > Chordata > Actinopteri > Perciformes > Serranidae > Plectropomus > Plectropomus leopardus. The sequence goes on from NC_142193.1 coordinate 32,485,404, forward strand.
TTCAGCTGTGTGTATGCGAGGCAGAGAGAGGGGAAGATTTAGGAATTTGTCTGCAGACTTGGAGCTGCGTGTTACAGAGAAAATGGTGAGTTTACAGACACAAAATCTGACAATTGTGTTAAATAAGAAGCTAAGGAAGTGAAAAACGATCCAAATCTCCCGCCGAAGAGTTTGTCAGAGACCGTTAGCGGCAGTGATTGCTAACAGAAACGTTAGCTAACTTAAGCTAGCAAACGAGCCACTTTAGCTCGCGGATTATGGCAGTGTTGGCCGGTTGTTGACAACATGACGGTCGGTTACAAAGTGACCGTCGATCTGTAGTTTTTAGTCGCTACCTTGAGTTTAACTGTTACACTTTAATTTGTATGGCGTTTCAACGTTTTGCTAGTTAGCGTTAACTTTTGGTGGTTTCGTGTTCCGCCCCCCTGATCCGCGTCGAGGCTGCGCGTTTTATGGGATCCTGCTGGTTTTTGTGGGGCGGATTTGGGGTCCTGGATGGGTTCACTGGTGGATTTCTGTAACCCGTTACCACACAAGAGCTGACAGCCCGCATACCTTTCTGTTCACATCACTATCATGCTGTCCGGGTCACTGCTTTTTGGCTGTCACGTCTTTCCTTTGTTTCCCTTTTCTGTTTCTGTGTGTGTGTGTGTGTGTGTGTGTGTGTGAGACAGTTTGCAGATGCTGGTCACTGTTTACAATTTTCCGTCATTAAATGAATGATAAATGTCTGCTTCAGGGCGCCTCCACTCACAGCTGTTTGGTGTTTTCCGTGTTTCAGTAAGTGAATAAAACTCATCGGTGCTCAGTCGTGTACTTTCAGAGAAACTAATTAAGCTTTTTAAAAGCTAATTCTGCTATTTTTCAACATTTCTCAATGTTTTTCTGTGTGTGTGAATAATTCTCAGGGACTGTTTGGTGCATATTAGGCGCTTTTTCATCCTTCCTGTTGTGATAACTGTGTGTGTGTTGATGCATGTGTCCTAAATGTAGTCCAGATTGTGTATTTGAGTGTAATCAGTGAATTTGCAGCTCAGCTCCTACAATAAGTCTAAAATACACTGTGGAAACTAAATAGTTACATTCAGACTGTTCAGGTCCAAAAATGCTCCATTGAAACCCATTCAAACTGACATTTTTGATCCCACAGCCATCAGAGCAGAAAAACAGGACTTGTATTATTTCTGGGTGTCATTCTGGGCTTTTGACTCTGAATTTGTCATTTTGACTATTTTCCACCTGATGAGGTCATTTTGACCATATTTGACATATGGAGGAAATACATGCTATTTCCACTAGGTGACCTGTCACAGTCAATGTAGCTGCTGATCACTGACTGTGATCATAAAAAAGAAAAATCCACTTTATGTGTAGTATATTGAAAATAATTCATTTTTGTGCTTTTTTAAATCTAAAAACATGGTGGCACTGTGACCAAAACCTGGCATTTGAAGGGTTAACATTCTGAAAGTTAATGAATATTTAATATTAATGATTCAGACTGATGTTGGTTAAAAAATTAACTCAATGAAAGTAGAAAATCATCTTGAGTTATAATATTTTTTAAAGCTTGGTTTTGAAAAGTGCATTTGTGCACAGAGTGATACGGGTGTGTGTAATATTAGAGCGGGTCTTAAGGGGTTAATACAGACAACAGTTTTTGAGACTTGTCCAGTATTGAAAGAGAAGCAGACTGCAGTGTAACCACTCTGGGCATTTGAAATGAAGATGGTCACAACATATAAGTAGCTTGGTAATACTGCAGATCAAAACTTGTCATCAAAGCACACATTGAAAACCCTTTTCCAAGCTGAAACTTCATTTACTCAACTTCATCTTTTTCAGACATAAATCCTGTTTCTCACTCCAGGCAAGGAAACACTTGATTTTGGCAACATTTTTGCCTTTTTTGGACTACAGTGATCTTCTCTTTGAATGCACCTGAACAATACATAAAGAAATTGCATACTGTACACCAGCGCTGCTCAAACTTAATATTCAAATGTCTGGATCTGATTTCTAATTTTCTAGAAAAAAGGCAGATATATTAGAAAAGGTGACAAAGTTCTCTCAAACAGACCATCGTCCCCCTTAACATGTGCTGTTATTCTGATATTACACGTTTTAACTGAGGGCGGTTCATCACTGATCCACTGCTTTAAAATACAGTTTATCTTTCAAAAGTCTGTGAAGACATGCAAAGCAGGATTTTGTGAATCTTTTTTTTTTGATATTGCATTGTAAAATCTCAAAACAATTGTTAACGTCCATTTATTTAATTTGGATAATTTACAGAATGTCTCTCACATTGTTGTCACGTAGATTAGGATTAAGGAAACAGATCCAACAGCACTCATAAATATTTTGTCTGAACGTGTCGATCTGATACATTGCTGTAAAACTATAAACTGTAACCGCTCTTTGCTCTGTATAGATGTGAAATGATGCTGTTAGCAGTTCATGTTTGTTTGGTTTTTATTCTCAAATTTTGGTTATTGTAGCATTGATCTTGAATTTCATTCTGCGTAGTATTGACAAAATCGTACATATTCTTAAATCTAACACGCCTTAAGCTGTAGCAGCCCTGTTTAAGCTGCTCTGTCGCCGCTGGCAGTCGCCAATGTTTCTCGGGCCAAGTGTGGGTGTCTGTTTTTTCTCCATCTCTGTTAAAACATAAAGCCAACTTATGGCGAACATTATGCATCCATCCGGATTCCAGTCGGCCTCCTACCGCTCACAAATCACCAGACTTGTTTTTCTTTTGCATCACAACCTGTTTCTCCTCCTCAGTAACGCCTCCTGTTTCTCTGCACCTCTCTGCTCCCCTCCGTGTCCTCTGTCCTCCTCCAGGCTTAGCAGTCCAGCTAACTGCTAACCGTGCAGCTGTTTGTGCTTTGGGTTATGAGCAGCGGTGAGACGCATCGCCACAACCGAAACTCCGAAGCAGCCGCCACAGCCGCCCGCCACCCCGCCAGCAGACTCCGGCAACAGGGTGAGACACAAGTGCAACATGGAGACAGATTTTTTAATTAAATACACAGATTATACTCATGTTGTGTGATGTATTTGTGCTGTAATTACTGTTTTTGTTTAGGACTTTTATCTTTTCTCATTGCACTCATGATTTTGCAGTAGTTTGTACATATTCTTTCTGTTATTTTATTCTCTGAACATATTTTTATCACACTTAAACTCTCTAATCAGCATCACAAATGAGGAAATGTCTAGAGTTTGAGCTCGCATTAAATGTTAAAAAATTACGTTTCATTAAATTTGTGTCAAGTAGCAGGAGATATGATGGGGATTGTGCTCGAGTACCAGTAGATTGAAAAGAAATTTGTCAAGTCTCTCACACTTACTTCTTCGGCTTTTTAGTTGATGAAAATCCACAGTATGTGGATGGATGCATGCACACATACTTACACATGTTTATATATTCCATAGTTTTTCTGCTCTTTGTTTTCATTTTTTTGTTGTATTTCTCTGTAAAAAGTTAATTTGGGTTTTTCGTTTGTTTTTTCTTCATTTCTTGTTTTTGTTTGTTTTCTTCAAATATATATTTTTTAATTTTATCTGGGTTTTATGCAGTTTTTAAAAACTCTATAGTTTACAGTTTTCTTGCCCACAGAGCAGGATGGAGGCTTCATTTGGCCCGACCTTCTCCGCCGTGACTGCTGGAGCTAAAGGTGATACACAGAAATATTCTCCTTCATAACTGCTCTCTCTTTTTCTGCTTTCTGTCTTTTGCTCGATAAGTGACTGAAGTAATCTGGCTCTATTATTTTTTTTACATTTTTCCCCCTCGTATGTTTCCAGCAGAAGGGTCCAGCACCTATAAGCAGCACAGAAGGACTCCCTCCTCCTCCAGCACGCTGACCTACTCTCCCCGGGATGACGACGATGGAATGGTACAAACTTTACATTTTGTGTTTGTGTTCACGCCTGCTAACGATCCAAGAGCTCAACCACATCGACATTTGTAATAAATACACTATTGTCACATCAAAGAGGGAATTTGGTAAAAAAAAAATGTAATGTCTGTTTCTGTCTCCCAGTTCTAGCATTAATGATGTGCGTTGAGGAGATTTTAAAAAAATATGTTGTGTATCGAGATATCACCTGCAAATATCGCAATATAATATTTAGCTCATATTACCCAGCCCTACTGCTAATCAGCAAATAACAATAAATAAACGGCATCAAAAAAGACTTTAAAAAAAGGTGTTTTTGCACATGAATTCAGTGCATCTTCCAGGGATATTTTTTCAAATTTATTTATTATATTTTATATATATGCTGCAGTGTCAGGGATATAACAGTAACTGTACAGTAACATTTGTAACATTTTCTCTGTTTCTTCTTCTGTTGTTTTTGGTGGTTTAACAAGTTCGTCTTGCTTTGCGGTGCAGACACAAGTCTCATGCACTCGTTCTCTCTGATGTCCAAACAACAGATGATGACAGTTAATGGTGGATGATTTTGTTTTGCCCATCTGTGGTCACAAAACTTAACTGTGGGAATCCAAAATCCTGATTAATATTGGATTGATTACGCTGCCGTTTGTCAGACCCAGTGTCAAACATCGTGTTTCATTTAATTCGTCATGTAAACAGTGAGGGAGGAACAAAATCCCAAACATCTGGCTTTTCCATTGATGTATGAACAGTCTGTGACCTCTTCTCTCCAGCCTCCCATTGGCACTCCTCGGAGGTCAGATTCAGCCATCTCAGTCCGATCTCTCCATTCTGAGTCCAACATGTCTCTGCGCTCCACGTTCTCCCTGCACGAAGAGGAGGAGGACACGGTACAACACCCAGCACCAACACATCAGCAAACGGAAATATTTGCTCACAAACACTTAAAACATGTAAAAACACAGATCATTTTAATCTGTGTGTGCAGGAGCCCCAGGTGTTTGCTGAGCAGCCATCTGTAAAACTGTGCTGCCAGCTGTGCTGTAATGTCTTCAAGGACCCCGTCATCACCACTTGTGGGGTGAGTTTATGTCTGTCCTCTGCAGCCTTTCCTCCAACTGTCCATCTTTCTCTTTCTCTTTACTCTCTTTCTTTAAAGGGAAAAACACATATTTTTCCTCTTACCTGTAGTAATGATAAAAAAAATGTTTTTCTTCTTCCTCAGCACACCTTCTGCAGACGATGTGCCTTGACTTCAGGTGAGCTTAAAATGTGTTTCTTTTTTCATGTGTCAGCAGTATAGCTGTATTTTATTATATTTTATTTAATGCATATGGACATCACACAATCAACATTTCTGTAAATGTGCCAGTGTTAGCCTTTAGGCTATTTTTCTGCTGTAGTCCTTTGGCAAGGTTTTTTAAAACCTGTAAAATGATAAAATTCACATAGCAATGTCAGCATGACACAACAAACTGGAACTCCCAAAGTCAGAACACAAGCCATTCAAAGCAACAAAAAACAGCAGAGCAACAGTACAAAACAATATGAATATCCCTGCACACAACATGAAGCAACAACATATTGCTACATCAGGCAGAAGCAGGGATAAATGAATGTTATAAGATGCAGTCATGGGTTAACGGTCTGTTCATATGCACTAAAACTCAGGCAGGCCCTGCAACACAAAGTTAGGCAGGTTGTCAATAAATAGATATTTCTTCCATTCCCATGCAAAGCTGGCGGCCTGGCTGGTTAATGGTGAGCTCTCGCTGATGTTGATCCTCCTCACAGATAAGTGCCCGGTGGATGCGGCTAAGCTCACAGTCGTGGTGAACAACATTGCGGTGGCCGAGCAGATCGGAGAGCTCTTCATTCACTGTAAATATGGCTGCAGGGCCACGGCCAGCGCCGCGGGCGGGGCGGCGGCCCCCACCGCCACGGTCGCCGGAAAACCTGGAGCGTACGAGGTGGACCCACTGGGCTGCCCGTTCACCATCAAACTGTCCACACGCAAGTAAGAAGCACAGAGAGAGAGGACGTCTCACTGCTGCTCTGTGAATCATGTTTCATGTAATTGACAGTCACTGACTCTGTCTGTCGTCTCCGCAGAGAACACGAGGCCAGCTGTGACTACAGGCCGGTCCGCTGCCCCAACAACCCCTCCTGTCCCCCGCTGCTCACCATGAACCTGGAGGCTCACCTCAAAGAGTGTGAGCACATCAAGTGTCCACACTCCAAATACGGGTGAGTCCTAAAAACTTTTTCACTGCATTTCCAGAGAGATAAAATAAACTTTATAGTCCTGAAATTTGTCTTCGGCAAAAGTGCTGAGTGCAGCTGCAAAATACAAAATGAAACATGAACCAACAAGACAAACAATATACACGTCGACAGTATAGATAAAAAAACTGTGAAGAACTTACACACTCCTCCTCTTCCCTCCAACAGCTGTACGTTCATCGGTAACCAGGACACGTATGAAACACACCTGGAGGTTTGTAAATTTGAGGGTCTGAAGGAGTTTCTGCAGCAGACTGATGACAGGTGAGCTGACGCTCAAACGGTGCAGATCAGAAGAGCTAAAATTCAAAACCTGATAAACTCTCTTCTAAAGAGCTAAATGTTCAGACAAATATTATATTTGTAAGATTCATTCGATTCTGTCTGTTCAAGTGTTTCACATATTTTTCCACAATTTCAGTGACATTTTAAAATTATTTTAATTTAATTTAAGAAATTCCTGACCTCTGACCTTGTTCAGGTTCCATGAGATGCAGCTGACTCTGGCCCAGAAGGACCAAGATATTGCTTTCCTGCGCTCCATGTTGGGCAAACTGTCCGAGAAGTTAGATCAGCTCGAGAAGAACCTGGAGCTCAAATTTGGTGAGATGCTGTAAATTTACAGTTCAGTTTTACCTGCAAACGAGTCGGGACTAAGAACACTATAATAATAATATATAATAATTAAATGTAAAATTACTAAATGATTAAAACATTTCAGATAAAAATCTCCATTAAAAATAGCAAAAGTGCAGACAAGAGGTACAAAGATAAGAAGATAATTTAAAATAATATAAAATCCAGTTTTAGGCTTTGTAATAAAAGGAAAGTTTTTAGCTTTGACTCGAGTGTTCAGAGTCAGAGCTTGTCTCACATCATCATTATTACAGGTCTGTGCGCCATGATAACAAAACGCTGCTTGTGATATTATTTTAAAGCCACATCGCCCAGCTCAAGTACACGGTCCACATGCATACAAAAAAATAGCACAGGTACTGGATCAGTACTCGAGTTTGGGGGGAGAAAAGCTGGATTTGTGCATCACTGACGGCCTGTTTTCATCAGATGCCTCCTGCACTGCACCACAATTTAAACATGAATTCAGACCTTCCAGCTGCTGATGGATGAATATTGAGAAGGAATATTGACTAGAGAAAGTTTTATGTTTTACATTCATATCTGAAGTTTTTAACAGACCACCAAGCTTGAGCACTTTGTTCTTATTTTTTCTTTTTCTTTCACTCAAAGTTATCGTGTCTGTGCGTGTTTCAGATGTGTTGGATGAGAACCAGAGCAAACTCAGCGAGGACCTGATGGAGTTTCGTAGAGATGCTTCCATGCTTAACGTAAGTGTGTGTGTGTGTGTGTGTGTGTGTGTGTGTGTGTGTGTGTGTGTGTGTGTGTGTGTGTGTGTGTTTGTGTGAGGCTAATGTGTAAGTGTGAGAAAATCTCCTGATCTGCTGTGTGTCTTTCTGCAGGATGAGTTGTCCCACATCAACGCCCGGCTCAACATGGGAATCCTGGGCTGTAAGTATCTGCCCGTCTGTCCTTCTCACTCTGCTTTAGTCATCGACTCTCAGCGGAGGAAAACATTTGATTTTCACTTGAAACAAGTTTTTAATGACTTAAGTTTTGTTGACTTGAACTGCAGCTCTGACTATCTTCTCTGGTCGTTCCTTCCTCCGACTGGCCTTCCTCCAACGTCTCTTCCTTCCTCCTCTCCTCTTCTTCCTCTCTGTTCCCTTTTTAATCCTCCTGTTTCAGCTTCAGTTGTACTCCTCTCTTGTTTAGCTTCCAGTCAGAAATGCATATCCAGTCTCACCCGTCTCTGTGCCTGTGTGTAGCATACGACCCCCAGCAGATCTTCAAGTGTAAGGGGACGTTTGTGGGCCACCAGGGGCCCGTCTGGTGTCTGTGTGTCTACTCCACCGGAGACCTGCTCTTCTCCGGATCCTCAGATAAGACTATCAAGGTAACATCAACACTCACGCACACACACACACACGCAGAAAATTAAAGGCACACATTTTCATTTCCTTGTTGCTCATTTTTTTTGTTTGTCTTTAATCTTGTTTGACTTATTTTCAAGCTGAGTGAGATTAAATTAAATCAAGGTAGCACTGCCCAACCAGAAGATACATAGTCCCAGTAAAAATGTTCAAAAATAGGAATGAATTTCATGGCCTCAGTGTGAGTTCATAAAGTTAGTGATGATAATAGGGATGTCTTTATTTGATAAGGCAGTTTGTCGGCTAAGAAAGTCGGCTTTTGAAACTAAATTTCTTTAGAGAAGTACGGGAAAATGCCAATCAAAAGATTAGCTTAACTAATATTTATTTAGTGCAACTAATAAAACTAAGATCTATTTTTATTGATTTATTTTTCATTTTGCTCACTGTTGACATTATAGGGAGCCTTCAAACTCATGCATGTATTACTCAAACTTCTCCAGAGCGCCTGTAGCAACACGCCCACACCAGCACAACCCTGCATGGTGTTTTGTTTTTCTAAACAGGGCTATTTTTGCCCTGAACACGACTCTCACCCAAATACCTCCACAGAGATTCTGAAACGTCCACCCACAACCTTGTTTTTATTGGAAACATGGAATTATAGATTTGTTTTAATGTCGATGCAGTTACCTATGAGGCAGAACTTAGTCGTGTACAGTGAAATTCCACGATTCTCAATACCCAGATCAATACCTTGGTACAATATATGCCATGTACTTAACCCTTTAGGGCCCGCTTTATTGCACACACTCGTATCGCTTTGCGCACAAAATGCACAATATTATACATTAACATTTTCTACTTTCACTGAGTTTATTTTTTCAGCTAACATCAGTCCTAATGTATTTAGCGGCAAACTAGAACACTTGAAAGCGTATCTGCTCCCCCATCAGGTCCAGAGGAATTGCATCGCTGGTACTTACGATACTGAAGAAAAACGAGAACCATCATGTTTTCAGAATTTTGGCATCAACTTGGTGCTGAAGTATCAGCTCTTGTGATATCCCTAATTAGAAATCTTAAGTGAAAAGAGGCCCTAAACATGCGCACGTGAGATGTATTTTTCGCCTAGTGGCAGTATGTCAATCTGTCTCCTGTCTCCCTCAGGTGTGGGACACCTGCACCACCTACAAGTGTCAGAAAACCCTCGAGGGTCATGATGGCATCGTGCTGGCTCTGTGTATCCAAGGGTAGTAAACTGCACACAAACACACGCTGTGATCACAACATACGCGTCAACCTTCCCCCCAAAGCATGACTCATTGATACTGTTTGTCTCCTCAGAAACCGGCTGTACAGTGGCTCTGCAGACTGCACCATCATCGTACGTAACATCCACCTCTCTGCTTCCTCTTTCTTTAAAGCACGCAGTTTGAGTGGTTTTCAGATGCTACAGAAGTTTTGTCTTTCTTTCCGCTGTGCACCTGTGCAGGTGTGGGACATCCAGACCCTGCAGAAAGTCAACACAATCCGCGCTCATGACAACCCCGTTTGTACGCTGGTCTCCTCCCACAACATGTTGTTCAGCGGCTCCCTCAAGGCCATCAAGGTACCGTGATGTGCACGATGTGTCCGCTACTGTGTTCTTTTCTTTATTTTTTTTATCAGTTTATATTGCAAAACATACATCAACTGCTGTCCACTGTTTTTTTTTTTCCTAAATTGACAACTTTGCATATTTTGGGAGAAATAAAAATGCGCACAAGAGAAATAAACGCTGCTCTGTGAGGAGAGGAGCAGTAGCAATAGCTGTAGCCTTGTCTTTGTTACCATGGTTACAAGCGAGTGAGAGAAGGGAATGGGACGATTGTTGTGTTGTATTTGTGTGTGTGTGTGTGTGTGTGTGTGTGTGTGTGTGTGTGTGTGTGATGTCAGTCTTTTTACACAGGGACTTTCCTTTCTTACCCAACTCTGTCTCTGCCTCCTCCTCTCATCCCCCAGCTTTTCTCTATTTCAGCTCAGTGACATCATTCACTTCAGTTTACTCACCACAGCTCAGTCTTCACTCTGTGTGTGTGTGTGTGTGTGTGTGTGTGTGTGTGTGTGTGTGTGTGTGTGTGTGTGGACAGTAAAAAACTGCCCAAATCACAACACTGCAGTTGCTCATTTAGCTGATTTATTGTCACTTAGAAACAAAATAACAAATACTTTTTCTAGTGTGAGGTCAGAGACTGTGCCGACGCCCCGGTCTACACTGAAGAGACACAGCTCATCATCATCCAATTGATCACACTGATTAGTAATAATAAGTCATTTAACTCTTGCTTGTTCCTTCGCTTCGTGCCTTACTACCTTATGTTTTTATGTTTTTTACTTATTCTGTTTTTTTAAGATTAATATGCTAACATCCATTTTTGCGAATTTCATCTGTTGTTCTTGTTTTGTTTGTTTTTTTTTTCAGTCAAACTGTAAAGCTCTCTGAATTGCATTCGATTTGTTCGAAAGGTGCTATATAAGTAACATTTGATTGATTAATAACAAGAAGCTGTCAACGTGACGTTTTCACCTCATTTAATACCTTTTCTGTCAGACGGAAGTGAAATGTGCCGCTGTAACGGTTAACATGAAACTACGACAAACTTTAACTTTGACTTGCATCATTTTTATAAACCGTACTCGTGTGTGTGTGTGTGTGTGTGTGTGTGTGTGTGTGTGTGTGTGTGTGTGTTTTTGTTTTTGTAGGTGTGGGACATCCTGGGTACGGAGCTGAAGCTGAAGAAGGAGCTGACCGGTCTGAATCACTGGGTCAGAGCGTTGGTGGCGTCCCAGAACCACCTGTACAGTGGCTCATACCAGACCATCAAGGTAGGTACTCAGAGCTGAACAGCTCAAACAATGCACGCCAAAGCTGTGTGCACGAGACTGTTGTAACGGAAATAATCTATATATTATATTATTTTTTTTTGTTTTCAGAGGTTTTTTTAATTGTAATTTTCGCTGCATACACAAATCAGTGGTAAAGTGTCTAATTTTAATACCCATTTCCGGACAAATGAATATTTATAGGTAAATACCTCTGTACATGGACAGATAGAAATACTGTGATAGTGATAATAAAAATAAAGTTAAGTAGGCAAAAAATGTCTTCATTAAAATAAATGAATAAATAATAACATTTTTAATGTTAATTATTGAATTATAAATTGACAATAACAAATGCAAATATAAATGCAAATAAAACTAAAGAAAAAATAAAGGATGTTAAAAAAAGTCTTAATTAAAATAAATAAATAGATGAAAAATATGAATCATTAAATAATATAATATTTAATAATACAAGTATATATTAAACATAAATTAAAAGAAATAAAGATACAAATTAAATAAAATAGGCATTGTGATAGTGATATAAATATCTAAATAAAATTTAGTATTATTGTATTATTTTATTTTAAAAAATCAAATAATACAGTTTATGGTTCTAAGAAATAAAAAGGATGATAAAGAGTTTTCACAAAACTATTAGTGTAAGGACTTTATTACACTGTCTTTATTTGCTTTAAAGTGTGCACATGTCTGGCTAGCTACGTTTTTTTCATGCAGCAGCAGATGTGAAATGTGAGTGTGCCTCCGCTGTCACTGTAAACTGCACGTGTGTCGCACTATAACGGGAAAGTTGACAGCCGTAGCTGTAACCAAGGGAGACGGGGCTTAGCCAAAAGACTTTTTTTTTTTTTTTTTTAAAGAATACATTTCTGTTGATGTTGTGATCCCAGTTTTCCTCCTGAGATTCAGTTTATCAAGTTTTAGTTTTGTCACGAGGTGCAGCAGAATGGAGATTTGGAAGTGTTGTTTTGGGCAGGTGGCGCCGCAGACTTATCTGCCAGTGACAGATTTGAGTGGGATTTGGAAGAAAGCTGCTGTTAATTTTAGAGTCGGAGAAAATAAATAAAAGCCGGAGGAAGGTAGAGAGAGTTTATACTGGCCCATAGTTATGTGACAGTTATGGTGTGGTGTGTTGTGTTTTGTTTTTTCTTGTCATGTTTTTTGTAAAGTTTTGTCTTGTTTTGTCTTGTTTTGTCTTGTTTTGTTATGTTTTAGGGCTGAGGCGCTCATGTTAGAGTCCGAGCGTGCACACTGCTCCCCTGAGCAGCGCCTGTCAGGCGCGTCTGAGCTGCGTGTCAGCTGCAGCACATCTACAGAAACGGTGGCTCGCCGTTTTTTTACGCGTGACACTTGCGTTTGTTGACTCTGTACCACTTTATACTGCAGTTTAAAGTCTCTCTGTCACAGAGATGAGGAAATACTAAGATGTTTGTTTTATCTCAACTTCCTTGCTTCCCTTTCAAAACAAAAGCCCTCTGACTGTGTCTCTGTAGACAGAACAGCTTCTGGAGGGGCTTAATATCAGACTGTAAAACACAGATTACCAGGTAACACTGGGCTATTTTTTGTTGGGGAAAATGCCCTGCACCGTTTTAAAGTGTTATTTTCGATAAATTTGTTGTTATAGTAATCGAGTGATAAAAATGTAAAAGTTAGATCAATAAAAAAAAATCGATAGATTAATCGAAAAAATAATCAATAGATTAAAAGATAAAAAAAAAAAATTGTTAGGTGCAGCCCTATTATGTTTTTTTGTTATTTTGTCATGTTTTGTTTTGTTTTGTTTTGTTTTGTTGTGTAGTGGTGTGTAGTGTTGTGGTGTGTTGTGCTTTTGGTTTGAAGATGTGAATTTGTATGCTCTTTGCAGCCACATGCTTATTTGGTTGGAAAAAAAAGTAATGTTTGAGTCTGTCTCCCAGTTCGAGCATTAATGAAGAGCTATAGAGAGATATATATATTGCGTATCGCGATATAGCCTATAATACTGCAATGTCATTTCCAGCCCATATTGCCCAGCCCCACAGGCAGTAAATTCTAGTCTTTCTTTTTCTCGATTATTTAAAATTCGGCACCACTGAATCATGTCGCCTGTCCAGTGTGCATTTCTGCATATAGTTATATGGGTTAAAAAAAAGTTTGGATTCAAACCATTTGCATGGATGATTTGAGGTAATCGGGTTGTTTCTCGAGGAATTGTTTTCAGCCCAACATGCTACTGTTATTATGGAAGTGTGTGTGTGTGTGTGTGTGTGTGTGTGTGTGTGTGTGTTTGCATTGGAAGCTGTTCGGTTATTTTGTCATCAGTAATTAGGTTTTCTCCTCTCGATATGAAAAGGACTGTGTCATCTTTATTCACTGCCTGTGTAGAAAGCACTCTGTGTGTGTGTGTATGTGCATCTCTGTGTGTGTGTGTGTGTGTGTGTGTGTGTGTGTGTGTGTGTGTGTGTGTGTGTTTGTGTGTGTTTGTGTCCCGCTGTTTTGCCAGAGTTGGTCACTAATGAATACCTCGGGGACGTCGTAGAGAGATGAAGAGTCGGACAGAAAAGAAAGCAAAGAGAGCAGACTGGTTTTGGGGACGAGGGACGTCTGTGGAAGAATGAGGGAGGAGAGATGAAAGGACAGATGAAGAAAACGCTCCTTTTTATGACGCTCATAAGCCGAGCACTTCGTCTCTAGCCACTACTTAGCTGGAGGAGTCGTTTATAGAAATGTTTTGCTGCAGAAATTGCTGTAACAAATGTTGCCAATATCCAGTGAGAAACATCCCTTTGAGCATTTTGGCAGCTGAATAACTTTGACGCTGTGAAGGTCAGAACAGCGTTTAGTTATAAATCTCCTTTGCACCAATTTCTTCTCTATTCAATATAAGAAATTCATGTCTTTTAGTTTGTCTTTTTGATGTCAGATCAGTTAGACTCATTAGCTGCTTGTTCTCTGCAGCCACCAGTGTGCTGCGTATCAGAAATAGTTGGCTTTTATTTAATAGTTTCCCCTGTAATTAATCAGACTGCTGAGGAGTCTCTGTTGGTATTTTAGTGGTTATTGGATTCAGACACAGAGCAGCAGGAAGGTGGAGCAGAGAAAGAGGAAGATGCTTCAAAGCTCATGGACTAGATTTGAATGTATCGGGTGTGTAATTTATGCCATGATGTAGTTTATGACGTTATGAATGAAATCATTGTGTGAAATGTGAAAGTAACTCATAAAATGATAAACTCTGCCGTTCCAGTCAGCTATGGACTCACTGTTTAGGTTTTCTGGCCCTCGGCTGTACTGTTGTCACTCACTGTTGTCATGGTGTCGTTTTCGGCCGCAGCAGGAAGCCGTTTTCAAAGAAAAAGCTTTAACAACCAAATGTGCACAAGCTGCCCAGCGCAGACAAAGCTACCAATTATCTATGAACATAATGCAACATTTAGCAGCTGAAGAGCCGGATAGACTGAAACGGAGCTGGAAGTGAGAGAGAATAAACTCAGGTGTGTCAGGTGGCCAGAAACTCCTGAATGAGTGAATATCTGAGTGCAAATGTTGTTCAGTTTCTGCTGGATGTGTCAGAAACTTTTTAAACATTGTATGATCTTACACATTTGTGGTGGTGAACACGTGTTGCTGCTTTAAGGAGCCGTTATAATCCGTTCTCTGATGTTCTCACTCTTGTTCAGACCAAATAAGTCGTAGAAGACTTTGGGCCGCAGAAACTTGTGATTTTGATCATTATTATATGATTAATCAAACATTTACACTGATTGACAGAAGATATATAAAAAGTGGCATCTCTCTGCCTCCACTGCTATGGTGACATGGTTGGGTTTTTTAGTGCTGCATTGTGATTGGCCAGCTGGACCAGCTGATTAAACGAGCGATCACTCTGTTGCCATGGAGATAGGATTTAACAACTTGCAGCTGTTGAACAACTCACTTTTTCCAAGGCTGATGTCGTGTGTGTGTGTGTGTGTGTGTGTGTGTGTGTGTGTGTGTGTGTGTGTGTGTGTGTGTGTGTGTGTGTGTGTGTGTGTGTGTGTGTGTGTGTGTGTGTGTGTGTGTGTGTGTGTTTTCTCTTTCTCTCTCTAACTCACCCCTCCTCTCTGACTCCCTCTGTCCTTCTGTCTGTCAGATTTGGGACATCCGTTCTCTGGAGTGTGTTCACGTCCTGCAGACCAGCGGCGGCAGCGTCTACTCCATCGCCGTCACCAACCACCACATCGTCTGTGGCACCTACGAAAACCTCATCCATGTAAGGGGGGCGCACACAAGTACACACACACACATTTATGCACATACACATACAGGGTTTTCAAGGTCACAAAAACCTGGAAAAGTTATGGAATTTGCACATAGCAATTTCTGGTCCTTGAAAAAAAAATTTGAAAACAAAACATACTCTGAAAGTTTTGGAAAAGTCTTGAAAACCTGTTTCACACGCCTGTTTAATCACACATTTTCTGCTCAAGGATTTTTAGAAATTTAAGAATCCAACGTTTTTTTCTGTCTCAACCGTTTCTGGCTGTGAAAACTTGTTAATATTTTACCAAAAAAAAAGAAAAGAGAAATTGACCAAAGAACTTTAGGAAAAAAAAAGCTGCCATAAATTAAAAAAATAGCAAAATTGTTTTTTAAGACAAAAAATAAGCCAAAACTTTTTGTGAGAAAAAAAGAATTGATAATTTTTTCCTTTAAAATTGCCCTAAATTTTGAAAAATGTAGAAAAACAAAAAAAAAGAAGAAAAACAACTGTAAAATATATATACAAAATACAGCCATTTAAAGTTGTATTATCAACTTTTAATGATAACAAAGAGTCCATAAGTTATATTGAAATATTCAGCTCTAAACCTGCTCTGGTTTCTTTTGAAATAGTGTGTATTTTGGTGTTGTGATGGTGACGGTGATGATGAAGGTGCTGTTGTCTTCTCCAGGTGTGGGACATAGAGTCTAAAGAGCAGGTGCGGACCCTGACGGGTCACGTGGGGACAGTGTACGCTCTCGCTGTCATATCCACCCCTGACCAGACCAAAGTGTTCAGCGCCTCCTACGACCGCTCCCTCAGGGTGAGGACGCTCGCGTGTCTGTGTGTGACTGTCGTCATGTGTGAGCGCTGCAATGACACTTTGTCATGGTGTGTGTGTGTGTGTGTGTGTGTGTGTGTGTGTGTGTGTGTGTGTGTGTGTGTGTGTGTGTGTGTATTTAATTATACTTAGTACATCGTGGGAAAAATGATGTACCAACAAAACCTTCAGAAGTCAGGGTAGAAGTTGAGTTATGACATACTGTGTTTCCCCTTGTAATTGTACAAAGGGAACCCCTGGCAGGCAGATAAATGTAATGTATGTGCACGTGTTTAACTTATCTCAGCGTGGGAGTCTTTACTAGTCTTTACAATAAATATGAAAAAATAAAACATTTAACCAAACAACAAAACCATGATGCAGATGCTCAAACAAATCAGGATTTACTGCACCAGCTGAATCATTGGTGTCAGTGTTGAGCTCTGGTTTGCTGAGGTGACGCTGCTGTCATTATGACGCCTCTCTGTGGACAGAAGGCCGTGATTGTGTCCTTTTACCGACGTTGTCTGTGCAGTGTCACCTATAAAGGGTCCTTAACAACATTTAAACGGGTGAATTATCTAAAAAATCCACCTTCCCGTCGAGTGTTCATGAAAGGTGAATCTAGCTTTCCAAAC
Organism: Plectropomus leopardus; assembly: GCF_026936395.1. Taxonomy (NCBI): domain Eukaryota; kingdom Metazoa; phylum Chordata; class Actinopteri; order Perciformes; family Serranidae; genus Plectropomus; species Plectropomus leopardus. Next base: position 32,502,122 of record NC_142193.1, read on the forward strand.
CTTTTTTACAACCAGGCTGTAAACATGTTTACTTCTGCTGTAAATTTGGACATTTTAACACGAAGCTGTGGGGACTGACTCGCTCGTGGAGTCAGCCTCCAACTATCTCAGATCAAGCCAAAATATCAGCGTTTGAGGTGCGGATGACAGCAGCTGCTTCTGATTCTGAGACACACTCATGTCGGGAAGGTTAGGTGCAAAAAAATCCAAAAATGTGCAAATGTTGTTGTCGTTTCGTGTGTGTAAGTGGAGGGGATCTGATAGAAAATAAATAACTGGATGAAACTTTTGATTTGAGTAATGAATACACCATCCATCACCACAGACTGAAACGTGTGTGTGTGTGTGTGTGTGTGTTTTTGTGTGTATGTGTGTGTGTGTCTTGTGTAGGTGTGGAGCATGGACAACATGATCTGTACCCAGACTCTGCTGAGACACCAGGGCAGTGTAACGGCTCTCGCGGTCTCCAGAGGACGCCTCTTCTCTGGAGCTGTGGACAGCACCGTCAAGGTACCGCAGACCTCGTCTCCGCATCTGTGTCTGTCTGTCCTGATACCCCCGCAGGTTTCACACAGAGCCGAAGGAAACTGTTGAGATGAGATGACTGTTTTCATGGCTCATAAAAATGAATATTCCCCCAACGCTCCCGTTCACGCGCAGCTGAACGTACTCTGATTAACGTGCGGCAACATGTCGTTCATCACGTCAAAAACTGAACACGTGGAAACAGCCGGAGCCTCATGTAGCATTTCGCTTCTTTGCATTAAGATATTATTTAGTCAGAGTTTAGTATCTTTCCTGATGATCTGCGTAATGTCACATATTCAGTGTTTTACTTTCTGAGTTAATTTTCTGATTTATTCTAACTGTGATCTGTCTCCGTCTCTCAGGTGTGGACGTGCTAAACTCTCTGCAGGAGTCCGCTCAGCTTCAGATGTCTCCTGTGTTGGACAGACAGTATGAACGGTAACATTTCCACACGATTTTCCTCCTCCGCACCCGTTTCTTTGATAGCGATTTAAGGGCCGTTTCACAACGGAGCTTCATCGGATCCATTTTACTAAGTGTTGCTTTGAAAACTTCAAACTCTTTGACACTTTGAAACGATCGTCAGAGTCGAGGGTCTGCTCGGGGTCACGTCCTCAGAGACCTCATCAGCAGTGCATTATGGGGCAAAATGGGACGAGCTGCACGGTTGCGCCTGACCGGACGCTGCAGGCCTGTCCTCAGAACAGACTCACCTGCCGGTTCAGAACTGGACCGATGGACTGACGCATACTGTTCAAAAACGTCTCCGGGCTGGTTTCACAAACACGGAGTGACGCCACACTAATCACAAATAGGTATCCCAGAATGCACCAGAACAGACGCAAGAAATTGAAATTCAGAGTAGTTTATTTTATGCAACTGTAAAGCAGGTCCAGAGCTGCAGACTCATTTTTCAAATCGGTAGCTCAGTCGGTGACACCAGCACATAATGTGGTTGCACCTCTTTTTTTCATAATAATAATAATAATAATAATAATAATAATAATAATAATAATAACATTTATTCTAAGTATTATGATGAAACGGTTATAAAATAAATGAAGTGAAGAATGTGCTGTCTTGGCTCTGGTGCAGCTGCCTGTCTGCGGCCGCATTCAGACTTACACATTTAATCATTTTAACATGTTTTAAAGTTAAAATAGTCTAAAAATAATCTAAAGAGCTTCTAGTAGCGAGTCACTGCGAGTAAATGCACTCGTGGTCAGTGCGAGCGTTGCAGCCCTGTCCGGTGACCTTATTCATAATAATGTACCAGCGGCTCCGTTTGCACGCGTCGGCGGACGTAAACAGGACATCCCATTAAAACAGTTAACCCCAAATCTTCCATCAGATTGAGAAGAGGTGAGCTAATGTGTCAGAAGTGAGAGAATCACATTTTGCAGAGTTCAGGTCAATATTTGCAAGATCGTCAGCTTCAAAAAGGAAAAAACGTGGACAGGAAGTGAGCGTGCTAGCTGCTAACCACCGTCCCCGTCTGTTAGCCTCCTGAATGTTTGCTGTTAGCTCACAAGCTAAACACACATTTCAGTTTAAGCCTGCAAGATTCAAACAGACGTGATTATACGATTCCTGAATGTTGAGGCTTCAAAATGATTTCGTCTTAATTCACTGACCGCCTTCGTCATTATCGATGTGTGTTTAAAAGAAAGAGTCGCCGAATTTTCCGTCAACTAGCACGAATAAAAAAGAAACACCGTCATATTTCAGTCAGCACCTGGACGTACCGTTTCAGTTATTCACAGAGTCGATGAAAATAAAGATAATAAAGATACAAATGTGATTTCACGTAAAATAAGACGCGTTTGAAATGAGACGCGCCGATAAACTATTCAGAGCTCGTAAAAAGACCCAGACATTAAAAAACATACGAGGGTACAAATACTCATTTTGTCCTGCAGCTCAACTCTGAAAGTTCAAAAACATTCAAAATGACTACGATCCTTCGACTTCGATACGAGCTAAAGAGTTCGTAATCACGTCTACGTTTCCGTTTTTCATCCAGCTGTCCCGAAGAAGACAGTTTGTCTCGTTTCAGGACACGTTTGCTCCCTCTTTGATCAGCGTGGTTGTCACTTTGCGGTCTGTGAAACCAGACTTTGTTAAAAAAACAAAAAACACCTTTTAATACGACCTCCAGGTTATATAGAGATCTATAGATTTACTGAGTTTTATATTAGTGCCATGATAGAGCTGTCTCACACGCTCACTCTGAGGACAGAGGGACGAGGAGAGAGGACAGTCTGTCTCTGTGTGTGTGTGTGTGTGTGTGTGTGTGTGTGTGTGTGTGTGTGTGTGTGTGTGTGTGTGTGTGTGTGTGTGTGTGTGTTACCAGGAGTGCCATATGTGTGTATGGAGAGAAAGGAAAGAGCGACTCCTCTCCTCTCTGATCTCTAACTTGGTTAAAGTGGACATAATTAACACTGATTGTCCGTTTTTAAGACTGACGGTGAAGACGAGCAGCTGAATGTGTGTAATTAACCCTCAAACTCCCAGAGGCAAAGTGCCATGGAGCTACAGCAAAGTCCTGCTTTCCCTAAATTATGTTTCGGGACCCATATTGGGTTTAAAAATCTGAAAATCTGGCCGGGAGGGAAGTTTTAAGTTGGTGAGATCATGCACATCCACGCCAAATTGAATCACGTGGGCTTAAAAGAGTTTTTTCCAGATGTTGAATTAGAGTTGCCTTCGTTTCGGTGCAGATGTGCTCTGAAGCCTCGCTGAGGGAGAGAGGAAGTGTCTTCACTGGTCACACTTTCAGAGATTTCCTTGTATACTTGTAATCATGTAAGCCTGAGTTGATCATTGATCAATAAAACTGTTGTACACGTCGAGAGTCTGATTTATTTAAACAGTTAAACGTGTTTCAGTCACAGGTATCACCAGAGACCGCAAACACCAACATAAGCTGCGTTTTTGTCCGCCTGTTTTTATGCACATTTTTCAATTTGTGCATGAAAATAAGCCGAGTGGAATCAACAAAAATTTTTAAAAAAATCTTGAAATATCTCAGAAAGATGGAGAAGATGGAGTAATATATTTTAGTTAAAAAACTGAAAAAAACAACAAAACAAAACTTCAAAACAAAAAACAACTTCAAAACAAATATATATATATATATATAATTTCACTTTTTTGTGCATTGGTTTGGCAAACAACTCCCAATATTCACCAAATAGTGAAAAGATAAGTGCCTAAATTACTTTTTCTTTTGTCGTTTTCTTGAAAAAAAAATCGTGCTGCATTTGTATGGAAACCAGATTTTCGACCGTGGTTACGTTGCGTTAGGTTTATAAAGTAGTGATGAAGTTCATGAGACGCCGTTGAAACCTTTCAGTTCACTTTTTGTTTATTAACCCATTTGTTCCCATAACTGAAATTTTGAATTTTGGCTTTTTTTTTAGCTCCCCTGAGCACAAATCTGGAGGAAATTCAAAATCTGTTAAATTTCTTGAGTTTTTTATATCATTATGCATTTAGACTTTGGACACATGGCACTACAGTTCTTCTCTATATGTCATATATATGTCATTATATTTTAGGAAAAATCCGTAGTGCCATCGTGTGTCCGGAGACTAAACATCCCGTACTCGATCGTTTCTTTGATCTGGAAGCATCGATCTCTGAGATTCATTGATGATATTTTCTCTTCACTCAGACAAGAGAACATTTCAGTATTTCAGAGTACTCACACCAAGAAAAGAAAAAACGTCACTCGTTGTTTATATTTCTGTTTAAGAATGTCACAAAATGAAAATGCGATCATTATCTTTTAGAGTAATCGCATTATAAACTTTGCGAGATGAAGACAATAACGACTTTATTTAAGTTACTCTGCGTCCTTCTGCTGACCACTAACTAAATACGTCCATTTAAGTACTACACAGAAGTCCAAATGTGAGGTACTTTTACTTTACTAGAGCAGTATTTTGTCAAGCATCTTAATCAACTTCAGATGGAAGTATTGTACTTTTTACTCTACTACAGTTATTTAACCCTTTGAAACCCGGAGCTTTCTTGTGTTGCTTTCAGATGCCTTTCACAAGTTTTTAACCCTTTCAGATCAAGCAAATGTGTGTGATTTGTTAAAAAAATAAGCAACTTGGCAAGAAATGTTCCACATATTGTGAGATATTGGCAGGTTTGGGAAATGAGCTGTGGGAAAATGCTTAGGGAAAACGAAAAAGCCAAGGAGAAATTATCAGAATTACAAATTTAAAATGATGTTACAAAATTCAAATAATTTCTTCTTTTTCCACTTCCCACAGTATATTTCCCTGTTTTTTTTGTATTTATTTATTTTTATTTATTTTTTTACTAACTTTTTGTTTTTGTACTTTTTAATAATGTCTTGCTAATTTTTGGGTCTTTTCTTATTTGCTTGTCTTTTCTCGCTGCCTTCTTCCAATGTTTTTGACAGAAATCCAGTTCTTCATAATTACTGTGGTATCAATGTTGTCATTGATCTCTTTGCAAACAAAATGATACTTTTCTTTTAACCCTTTGCAGCCTAAACAAATTGGTTGGGTTTCTTTGGACAAAGGCAATAAGCAACTTCCTTTAAAATTAGCTAAGAGAGAGAATTATTCGTTATTAATTATTATGACCTCGAGAAAAGCTATTTTTCAGGTAATTTTATTGGAACTTTTTACTAGTGTTTGCTAATATTGGGGTGTTTTTTTTAAGTTACTCATTGCATTTTGTTCATTTAAAAAAATCATCTAAATCAGGTTTCAGATGGAGCAGCAAGAACACGTCCGAAACTCTAACCAGACAAATGAAGTGAAAACACTCGAGTGAGAGTAACAAGGCTCAAAAAGGTGTTGTTTAAAAATGCAGATTTAAATTGTGCACAGCAGTCGTGTGCTGCCCCCTAAAGGACGACCTCAAAAACAAAGTTCACGTCACAAAAAGAGACGCTGAGGACGGAGCAGTTTGTATAGAACATTTATTTATTCAGAGCAGATGGCCATAAGATGCAGTCACTGCAAGCACACCACTGTCCACTCACACACACACACACACACACACACACACACACACTCAGGTTTCACACTCAAAAGCAGAGAGCAACACATAACACACACTCACGCACACTCACACACACACACACTCGGCCTCTCTCTCAAGCATTCACACACAGTCACTGCAGAGCAGAGGCGACACTGGGCCGGTGTCTGTTCAGAGAAGCACAGGCGGAAAACCAAATAAAAACAGCTTTTCTTTTCAGAGAGAAACTCAACACTACTTTTGCTCCACAACATATTTGACCATCTGTGTTTTTTTGTTTTTGTTTTTTCTTCACCGCTGTGGCCTGACCCCGATCCCCACACGCCCAAACACTTCAGATTAATGCCGACCACGTGAGAGATGACCAAAATGAGACCCGCGGAGGGAGGAGAAAACGCAAAGTGCCGCTTTGACACGACAGGGTCGAGTTTAGGAAGAGATGGAGGCGCGTCTGTGTGGTTGAAGTAAGGGAAAGAGTTGACCTTTGACCTCTGTGCAGCCTTTGATCAGGGGAAGTGGTTGTAGATTTAGGTGCCACAAAATAGATTCAAAAATCGTACTTTTTGCTTGGAAATTTCACGTAAGCCTCAGTTTGGAAAAGTCAGCCAGATGTGAGAAAATTCAATTATGCACCTAAATTTTTTACACATCTATCAACAACTGACTCAACTGTCATAACTCATATTTTACTTATTAGCCCATTTGTGCCAAAACACTTTATTTCGGATTTTAGTGGGAAAAAAATATCAAATTTATTCTGATTCGCTTAAAATCTTGAAATTTGGTCCGAACATACTTTGGTTAAGTATCTATCAGTACGGCTTTGAAATTTTTAGATCATATGAAAAATCACACTTTTATTAATAGTTATTAATTAATAGCTTTTAAAGGAAAAAAAATGCCACATTAATTGTGATTAACTAAAACTCCTGAAATTCAGTACGGACGTGTTTTGGTTACGTGTCCAACAGTACGACTTTAAAACTTTTAGATCTAATAAAAAAATTACACTTTGACGCCACTTTCACACTTGTAAAACACAAAGTTGCCAACACTGTGTTTATGAAATGTTTAACATATGAGATTGATAGATTTTGTAAGCATTTGTGTGCATATTTTTCAATATTCACCTTTTTTGATAATTGTAGATGTAAACTGTAAAATACCCAGTTGTGCTCCTTGTGGTTTTCTAAGACGCAGCCATTTACTTTTTACACTACATTTAGGCCCAGCCCCATTTCTTATTTGTCAGGTAATTTTTTATGCGGCAATTGGACTTTTTTTTTTCTTTTTTAGCTTTGTGTGCCACTGAGCAACTTTCATGGGACTGAACGCCTGAAACAGCAGTAGTCCCGTGTTCAAAGACTAAAGAAAACACTTAAACCAGAAGAAATCCAAAATTCCACTTGTGGGCACAAATTTACATTTAAACGAATACTTAAACTGCACAACGACCATTTGCATATCGATACTTCCACTGCGTCGCCTCAAATTCGTGAAGACTTTATTTTTTCTCGCATGCCTCCACAGTGAACAACAAATCCAAAAATTCAACAAACTATACCCATAGATGTATTTACAGTCTCTCTCAAAACTCTTTCAGAATAATCCAGTTATGCAGTCATATGCTCACGACTTCACAAACGCGTGCATTTTTGCCAAAACGTTCCCATACACGGCTCAGTAACGTGCACACGACTAAAGACTCGAACTGTGCGTGCACGAAATGTTTGCTCATTCCTGCACGCATTCAAACACAGTGTGAGAAGTGGCCAAAATGTAGCTTTCTTATTAGAATATATTAGTTTGTAACTGTTTGATCAGATGGAGAGGAAAAAATGTGTTATTGGTTTTGAAAGATGTCACTGTGGTTTTCTGGGTTTTGTCTAAATCTGGTGATTTCGTGTTCAAATATCTCGTGTTGTTGGTTGCGGTGGCGATGGGGGCTGCGTGCTTTGTTTTGATGTCATATCAACTAACAAAGCAAACCGGAACAAGAGCGAGGTCCTCGCGTGTTGAACGTACTCATCTACTGTATTGTAGTCAGACCAAAATCACAAAGCAAGGCACATGTTTGAAAGAAAAAAGAAAAACATTGCATTTAAAATGATAGAAAAATAATCAAACAGAACAACAAGAATTGCTTGTATAATACACATCGCCACACCTGGACACATGTAGGCAGAGGAAAACAAAATTAAAACACTTCCTGGTTAATATCCCGACATGGTATCCTACAATGATTGATCAGCTCGGACCGCTGAAGCACGGAGAAGCAAACGGACTCAACACTCAGATTAGATCTGTTTACTTTGAAAAATAGTTCAGGATGACACACACATCATAAATACACTTCTTCTTCTTTTTTTTTTTGCAAATATCCATATATATAATCTCTATGTGATCATAATTTAAATACCACAACTATTCTCTGAATTCTTACTCACTTATAGAAGCATTGTGGCCGGCTGCTGTGAAACCTGGTTTTTCTTAATGAATTTGGGTGCAAATGGAAAATCATTTTTTTATGTATTGCATCATGTTTGAGGAAATTAAAGGGGCACTCCAACGATTTTACACACAAAGATCGGTTTCTGAGAGCAGCTCAGCTTGTGAAAACATCTGTAAAATAGCCTTTATGGCTTTGCAGGAGTCTGAAAAAAATAACCTCGATAATGTCAGAGTGGCTTTTATTTCATAACAGAGCTGGCTTTACAAACTTTATCAGACAGGAAGGGTTTCATGAAAAAGCAGGGCTGCACTGTTAACGTTTTTGAATGACGCTTTTAATGTCTATCATCATATTTTATTTTATTATTTTTAAAAAGTTGAATCTTATCTCAATTTTGTTAAGGTGATTCATGTAGTTTTATAAGTTAGTGTTGGCGATGTTAGCTGTTGATATTTAGTCAAATTTAGGTTGTGACTGCAGGTGAATTAAATTCAGCGTGAGGACGTCTAGTTACAGTGATAACAGTGATAACAGTGATAACTAATGATGCTAATGAAGGTTTGTGGGTTAAGAGTGAGTCATTAAGTGTGTCAAGCTTTGAAGACAATTTTACATAGTTGCCAATTTTGAATTAAATCATCATGTGATGCTAAGAGCCAAAAGCACTTTTTCCAAAAACTTACAAAATAGTGTAAATCATTTTTTGAGCGTCAAAACCCTGCAAAATGACTCATGAGTCTCACAGTGCGCCTGCTCTGTTGGCCCCATAATGTGCGTTTTTCTGGCTTCATGTGCCACTGAGTAAATGGGGCCCCGACTTGAATGCTGTATCCAGCTCTCTTTATACAGCTGTGGTCACGACGCCGCTAGTTAGCTCCCTCTAGACCTAGTTAGCTCAGCTCTAGTTAGCTCCCGCCAGATCTAGTTAGCGCAGATCTAGTTAGCTCAGATCTAGTTAGCTCAGATCTAGTTAGCTCAGATCTAGTTGGCTCAGATCTAGTTGGCTCCCGTCAGATCTGTCCAGTGTGGAAATACTAAGTTCAAATGTTGAATTAGAATCCAAATTTCCACGTTATGAATGAAGTTTCACACTATTTAGCCCTATGTCGTGCCCTACTGAGTTGCATTATGGGAAGTGTAGGATCCAGTGCTTTTAGAGGTTGATGCTCTTTATGGATGTGCTGAATCACTGGAGCGCCCCTTTAAATGTGAAACAAACCATCCAGCTTCACAGATCTCTGCTGCCGCTCGCACTTTTTTTTTTAAATCCAATGTCATGGCATCACATTGTGTCGTAACCATGGAGACGCCGATGAGGATGGTGAAGGTGATGATGTAGATTGTCCTGGCAACACGGGGTGGGTGGCTAGGAGCGTGTGTGACGAGAGAGCTAGAGATGGAAAGAGGACGGTTGTCCACTGAGGTGTCAGGAAGGACGAGTTGTAATCTGCTTTTTATTTCCAGCTGAGAAGAAATCGGGGATTTTGGAAAGTTATGGATCTTAATATCTATGTGTGATTACAGCGTCCTAAAAGAAGGGAACTTCGGTATCTTTCAACCTGAGCCCTAATTTCTCATGTTTCTGTGTCTAAGTGACTAGCAGGAACATTTTTCGTATATCCACTACAGAGCGAGACGGCAACGACTTGTGACATTTGGCACAACTTACGTCCACCGAAAATGTTTGTTTTTCTCACTGACAGGCTCAGATTGTTATTTCGTTTATCTAATATCGATAGGACATTGACAGGAGAGAGTAACTTTTCCAGATTTGAAAAGTTGTACGTCACACATTTCAGTGCCTCGACTGTTTGAATTTGCGTCCGGCCGGCTCCGCTCAGTGCACCAGGCTCACAACAGTCAGACTGTCAAAGTTGGCGGCGGCGATTAAATATGAATCAAGATTCTGTTACTGCATCGACTCCTTTCAGAAATGTGTTATTTAGTTGTTTATGTAGTTTTTCTGTTAAGCTGTAGTTTGAGAAAGTTTGTGACCTAGCCGCTATTTTTTTCCTGCTGGAAAACAGACTAAGCACAGTGCTAACTTGCGTGGGTCGCTCAGCACTATGGCGCTATTTTCTCCGCTGTGATTGGTTGAAAGTCTATCCAATTGTATTAATAACGTCTCCTCAGGGCTGGGCCTTTTTAGCAGCCGACTGCATTATAATGTGCATTCTGCATCACTTGAGTCAGTCAGTATCCCAGTGAGCTCCATGCAGAGAGAGAAACCAGAGACGCTGTGACTGAGCCGACCAGCAGGGGGCAGGATATCAGCTGTCTGTGCATGGAAAGACAAATTTCAAACTGATGTTAAAAATTAACTCATCAAGACTAAACTCTGAGAATCTGCAGACTTCAGACAGCAGAGATG
>NC_142193.1:32520000-32565000 GCF_026936395.1 Plectropomus leopardus
ATGGGAGTGGGAGTGACGGTGTTTGCCTTGAGAGGAGACGCTGCCTCTGTGAGAGGAGGTGCTGCCCTGGCTGCTCTGCTGCCTCATAGTTCGCGCCTCCTTCTTAGGCGGCCCAGCACCTCCTCCTCCTCCTCCTCCTCCTCCTCCTCCTCCTCCTCCTGTCATCACCTCATCATGGTCTTTGCTGCGTGTGCGCTGAGCTTTGACCTCCTGACCTGGCTGAGTCATGGCGCTCTGTAGTTCCGTGCTCAACTCGCTGTCCTGGAAAGTGCTCATCTTTGGAGACATGATCTCTGAAAAAAAGGAGATTCAGATTAATTAATTCGATTGAAATGAAGATTAATCTCAACAGGACAGACGGTCACGGCTGTGCTGTTGCTGAAATGATAAACCGGTCGACCGCAGAGGTCTCATTAGCTCACCGTCTGGCGGCGGGCTGTCCACTGACATGACTTCCTGCTGCTGCGTGATTGGCGGGGGCTTCTTTCTGAGTGAGCCTCGCCCGTCTGAGCTGCGCTGCATTTCTGCCAGTCGTTTTACCGCCAGCATCAGCTTCTTCTGGTGGCCTGAAAGATTGTAATTACACATCCTATTTATTTAAAGTAACTAGTGTAAAGAAAACTTTCGTTTTTAGACCAAACGAGGGCATATTTTCTTTTATTTCTCTGACATCATCATCATACATTTAAAAAGTCTAATAATTAAAAAAGAAGTTGTAGTGTGGTTTGTAAAATAAGTCATAAAAAACATAAAATAATGTGTTAAACATAGTTTACAAAGTAAAAAAAAACAGAGTAAAATATGTCCGAAAAACATTAATAAAATAGTTTTTATATTAAAAATTTCTGAACATAGTATGCCATAAAAAAGTACAAAAATGAATAATTAAAAATTAGTGAAGTGTAGCATTTAAAAGAAATTCCTATAAATGTAATGGTATAGTTTGCCATAAACATTCCTTTAAAAAAAACTACATACAGGTAGTGTGCTATGTAAAAATAAGATTAAAAGAAATTCACAATAGGGTATCATATTTACACAAAAGTCATAGAATAGTATGTCATGAAGATATTTCATATAACAAGCCACAGTATAGTATACCATTTCTTTATTTTTAGAAAAGTCAGAGTACAGTATATGAAAATAATAATTATAAAAAGTCTAAGTATAATATGAATAATTTTTATCAAATAATCAGATAATAATTACAAAAAACTGAGTGAGAAACAAGAAAAAAATATTTAAAAAAAAAAACATTTAAAGTTCAGACGTGGACAAATCTGTTGGTACCTCTCCATGAAAACAGAAGAACCCACAATTTTCTCTCAAATAACTTGACTCTGACAAAAGTAATTGGCACCCATTATTGTTAATTCCATATTTAATGAAAATAGACATTTACTTACATACAGGTGTACGTGAGACAGCTGCTTTTAACTCAGCAGTTTTCAGGAGGAATGAAACATTGTTTCCATGAGCTGTAAGGGTACCAACAAATTTGTCCACGTCCAGTCATAAAAATTATAAAATGTGTGTAAAAAAATATGAAAAGTAAAACATAACTTTCTAAAAAATGTCATGCTTAAGTATCTCACATAATATTTGTATCTAAATCAGATCTAATATGTCATCAGTAACATTCATGTAAAGTCATAGTAAAGTATGCTATAAAAAATATTGAAAATCTGTCATAGTAAATGTAATATGTAATTTAAAAAATGTAATAGTACAGGATGTGGAAGAATTTTAAAAAGTCATATTATAGTTGGTCCAAAATGTAATTGAAAAATTATTCATAGTAGGTATAGTATATCATTCTAAAAATTACATAAAATATAGGAGTATAGTTTGTCACAAAGATTATTAAAACATAGTCGTAGTATGGTGTGTTGAAAAAATTCATGAAAATGTCATAATTTCGTATGTCACAGAAATCTCCCTCATGTCTCCACCTCCTCCTGTCTTTCGAACCCTTTCATTGACTCTTCCTCCTCAGATCACCAGCGTCCACTTCCAGGCCGACTCCCCACCTCCACCTGAACCACTGCACCCGCCAAGGAAGACCTGCCTGCACCTGCCATCTCCGGCTTCTCCGTTTCCCTCAGCTATCCTCAATGATCAACCCGCCACCATAATCCGCCCGTGTGTTTGAGTCTGCTTTTGGGTAAGAAGGAACACCTTAACAACACACCTAACAAACCTTAACAATAGTATAGCATGTTTTCAACAATCTCACAAAAAAGTCAAAATCATACCATAAAGCCAAAATCGCCACAAAATGTCTTAGTATAATATGTCGTCAAAAGTTGCATCAATATGTCAGAGAATGAAATGTCTTTAAAATATCACACCAAAACGTCATAGTACCGTATGTCGTTAAAAACGACCCAAAATGGCACAAAAAAGGCATAGGATAGTATGTCATCAGAAATTACCCCAAAATGTCATAGTATGTCATTAAAAATGACACCAAAACATCAATAAAATCGACAAAGGACAAATTGTAGCTTTGAGAGATACGTCATCGCCCCAAAACATCATAATATTGCATGGCAAAAAAATGGTTGAAAATGTCCAAAGTAAACTATCCAAAGTAAAAATAAAGGCCAAAAAGGCCAAAAACCTCATATTTTAGCACGTCGAAAAAAAATGGCCAACAAGGCAATAGTATAGTATGGCGAAAAAAGTCAAAATTTGACCGCTCCTAAAAATGGCTAAAAACAACATAAATTAGCTTGTAGAGACGCGTTATACTATACAAAGTGAAAATAAAGGCCAAAAACAGCGAAATACCTCATATTTTGGAACGTCGAAAAAAATGGCCAACAAGGCAATAGTATAGTATGGCGAAAAAAGTCAAAATTTGACCGCTCCTAAAAATGGCTGAAAACAACATAGATTAGCTTGTAGAGATGCAATATACTATACAAAGTGAAAATAAAGGCCAAAAAGGGCCAAAAACCTCATATTTTGGCACATCGAAAAAAATGGCCAACAAGGCAATAGAAAATATGGCGAAAAAAGTCAAAATTTCACCGCTCCTAAAAATGGCTGAAAACAACATAGAGTAGCTTGTAGAGACGCGTTATACTATACAAAGTGAAAATAAAGGCCAAAAACGGCCAAAAACCTCATATTTTGGAATGTCGAAAAAAATGGCCAACAAGGCAATAGTATAGTATGGCGAAAAAAGTCAAAATTTGACCGCTCCTAAAAATGGCTGAAAACAACATTGATTAGATTGTAGAGACGCGTTGTACGATACAAAGTGAAAATAAAGGCCAAAAACGGCCAAAAACCTCATACTTTGGCACGTCGAAAAAAATGGCCAACAAGGCAATAGTATAGTATGGCGAAAAAAGTCAAAATTTGACCGCTCCTAAAAGTGTCTGAAAACAACATAGAGTAGCTTGTAGAGACGCGTTATACTATACAAAGTGAAAATAAAGGCCAAAAACGGCCAAAAACCTCATATTTTAGCACGTCAAAAAAAATGGCCAACAAGGCAATAGTATAGTATGGCGAAAAAAGTAAAAATTTGACCGCTCCTAAAAATGGCTGAAAACAACATAGAGTAGCTTGTAGAGACGCGTTATACTATACGAAGTGAAAATAAGGGCCAAAAATGGCGAAAAACCTCATTTTATGGAACGTCGAAAAAAATGGCCAACAAGGCAATAGTATACTATGGCGAAAAAAGTCAAAATTTGATCGCTCCTAAAAGTGTCTGAAAACAACATAGAATAGCTTGTAGAGACGCGTTATACTATACAAAGTGAAAATAAAGGCCAAAAACAGCAAAAAACCTCATATTTTGAAACGTCAAAAAAAAAGGCCAACAAGGCAATAGAAAATATGGCGAAAAAAGTCAAAATTTCACCGCTCCTAAAAATGGCTGAAAACAACATAGAGTAGCTTGTAGAGACGCGTTATACTATACAAGATGAAAATAAAGGCCAAAAACGGCCAAAAACCTCATATTTTGGAATGTCGAAAAAAATGGCCAACAAGGCAATAGTATAGTATGGCGAAAAAAGTCAAAATTTGACCGCTCCTAAAAGTGTCTGAAAACAACATAGAATAGCTTGTAGAGACGAGTTATACTATACAAAGTGAAAATAAAGGCCAAAAACAGCAAAAAACCTCATATTTTGAAACGTCAAAAAAAAAGGCCAACAAGGCAATAGTATAGTATGGCGAAAAAAGTCGAAATTTGACCGCTCCTAAAAATGGCTGAAAACAACATAGAATAGCTTGTAGAGACGCGTTATACGATATAAAGTGAAAGTATAGGCCAGAAAAAGCCAAAAACCTCATATTTTGGCACGTCAACAAAAAATGGCCAACAAGGCAATAGTATAGTATGGCGAAAAAAGTCAAAATTTGACCGCTCCTAAAAGTGGCTGAAAACAACATAGAATAGCTTGTAGAGACGCGTTATACTATACAAAGTGAAAATAAAGGCCAAAAACGGCCAAAAACCTCATATTTTAGCACGTCGAAAAAATTGGCCAACAAGGCAATAGTATAGTATGGCGAAAAAAGTAAAAAATTTGACCGCTCCTAGAAGTGGCTGAAAACAACATAGAATAGCTTGTAGAGACGCGTTATACTATACAAAGTGAAAATAAAGGCCGAAAAAAAGGCCAAAAACCTCATATTTTGGCACATCAAAAAAAATGGCCAACAAGGCAATAGTATAGTATGGCGAAAAAAGTCAAAATTTGACCGCTCCTAGAAGTGGCTGAAAACAACATAGAATAGCTTGTAGAGGCGCGTTATACTATACAAGGTGAAAATAAAGGTTCAAAACGGCCAAAAACCTCATATTTTGGAACGTCGAAAAAAATGGCCAACAAGGCAATAGTATAGTATGGCGAAAAAAGTCAAAATTTGACCGCTCCTAAAAATGGCTGAAAACAACATAATATAGCTTGCAGAGACGCGTTATACGATACAAAGTGAAAGTATAGGCCAGAAAAAGCCAAAAACCTCATATTTTGGAACGTCGAAAAAAATGGCCAACAAGGCAATAGTATAGTATGGCGAAAAAAGTCAAAATTTGACCGCTCCTAGAAGTGGCTGAAAACAACATAGAATAGCTTGTAGAGACGCGTTATACTATACAAGGTGAAAATAAAGGTTCAAAACTGCCAAAAACCTCATATTTTGGAACGTCAAAAAAAAAGGCCAACAAGGCAATAGTATAGTATGGCGAAAAAAGTCAAAATTTGACCGCTCCTAAAAATGGCTGAAAACAACATAGAATAGCTTGTAGAGACGCGTTATACTATACAAGATGAAAATAAAGGCCAAAAACAGCCAAAAACCTCATATTTTGACATCGTCGAAAAACTGGCCAACAAGGCAATAGTATAGTATGGCGAAAAAAGTCAAAATTTGACCGCTCCTAAAAATGGCTGAAAACAACATAGAATAGCTTGTAGAGACGCGTTATACTATACAAGATGAAAATAAAGGCCAAAAACAGCCAAAAACCTCATATTTTGACACGTCGAAAAAAATGGCCAACAAGGCAATAGTAGTCAAGTCAAGTCAAGTCAAGTCAGTTTTATTTATATAGCCCATTATCACAAAACAAGGTTTGCCTCAGAGGGCTTTACAGTGTACGACATCCCTCTGCCCTTAGACCCTCACATCACCCAAGGAAAAACTCCCCAAAAAGAACCCCTGTAACGGGGAAAAAAAAGAGGAAGAAACCTCAGGAAGAGCGGTAGAGGATAGTGAGGGATCCCTCTTCCAGGACGGACAGACGAGCAATAGATGTCGTAAATAGCAAATGAAATACAATCATGGCAAAAAGGAAAGAGAAAGAGAGGGGGAGAGGGGGAGAGGGGGGGAACAGAACAATAGAAACAGATGCATGTCATATTACAATAATGGTAGGTGTGAAATTAGTAATTGCTCTCTATGATGATGTTGATAGAGATGATAACAGTCTCATGCATATGTGAAAGGGAGGTGTCCAAAGGCAAGATCACAGCATCGGCGCAACCAGGACCAGACCACGATCAGGGCGAGCGGGGGGCACAGAATCAGTACAGCCACAGCACGAGCACAACCAAAGGCAGGGTCGCAGCATCAGCACAGCTATCACCACGGTCAGGCACAGTCAAGGTTACGGCCAGGATCCAGGGAAACTAGGATAGTATGGCGAAAAAGTCAAAATTTGACCGCTCCTAAAAGTGTCTGAAAACAACATAGGATAGCTTGTAGAGACGCGTTATACTATACAAGGTAAAAATAAAGGTTCAAAACGGCCAAAAACCTCATATTTTGGCACGTCGAAAAAATGGCCAACAAGGCAATAGTATAGTATGGCGAAAAAAGTCAAAATTTGACCGCTCCTAAAAATGGCTGAAAACAACATAGAATAGCTTGTAGAGACGCGTTATACTATACAAAGTGAAAATAAAGGCCAAAAACAGCCAAAAACCTCATATTTTGAAACGTCAAAAAAAAAAGGTCAACAAGGCAATACTATAGTATGGCGAAAAAAGTCAAAATTTGACCGCTCCTAAAAATGGCTGAAAACAACATAGAATAGCTTGTAGAGACGCGTTATACTATACAAGGTGAAAATAAAGGTTCAAAACGGCCAAAAACCTCATATTTTGGAACGTCGAAAAAAATGGCCAACAAGGCAATAGTATAGTATGGCGAAAAAAGTCAAAATTTGACCGCTCCTAAAAATGGCTGAAAACAACATAATATAGCTTGTAGAGGCGCGTTATACTATACAAGGTGAAAATAAAGGTTCAAAACGGCCAAAAACCTCATATTTTGGCACGTCGAAAAAAATGGCCAACAAGGCAATAGTATAGTATGGCGAAAAAAGTAAAAATTTGACCGCTCCTAAAAATGGCTGAAAACAACATAGAATAGCTTGTAGAGACGGGTTATACTATACAAAGTGAAAATAAAGGCCAAAAAAGGCCAAAAACCTCATATTTTGAACGTCGAAAAAATGGCCAACAAGGCAATAGTATAGTATGGCGAAAAAAGTAAAAATTTGACCGCTCCTAAAAATGGCTGAAAACAACATAATATAGCTTGTAGAGGCGCGTTATACTATACAAGGTGAAAATAAAGGTTCAAAACGGCCAAAAACCTCATATTTTGGCACGTCGAAAAAAATGGCCAACAAGGCAATAGTATAGTATGGCGAAAAAAATCAAAATTTGACCGCTCCTAAAAGTGTCTGAAAACAACATAGAATAGCTTGTAGAGACGCGTTATACTATACAAAGTGAAAATAAAGGCCAAAAACGGCCAAAACCTCAGATTTTGAACGTCGAAAAAATGGCCAACAAGGCAATAGTATAGTATGGCGAAAAAGTCAAAATTTGACCGCTCCTAAAAATGGCTGAAAACAACATAGAATAGCTTGTAGAGACGCGTTATACTATACAAAGTGAAAATAAAGGCCAAAAACAGCCAAAAACCTCATAATTTGGAACGTCAAAAAAAAAAGGTCAACAAGGCAATAGTATAGTATGGCGAAAAAAGTCAAAATTTGACCGCTCCTAAAAATGGCTGAAAACAACATAATATAGCTTGTAGAGACGCGTTATACTATACAAGGTGAAAATAAAGGTTCAAAACGGCCAAAAACCTCATATTTTGGCACGTCGAAAAAAATGGCCAACAAGGCAATAGTATAGAATGGCTTAAAAAAGTCAAAATTTGACCGCTCCTAAAAGTGTCTGAAAACAACATAGAATAGCTTGTAGAGACGCGTTATACTATACAAAGTGAAAATAAAGGCCAAAAACAGCCAAAAACCTCATATTTTGGAACGTCGAAAAAAATGGCCAACAAGGCAATAGTATAGTATGGCGAAAAAAGTCAAAATTTGACCGCTCCTAAAAATGGCTGAAAACAACATAGAATAGCTTGTAGAGACGTTATACTATACAAGATGAAAATAAAGGCCAAAAACGGCCAAAAACCTCATATTTTGACACGTCGAAAAAAATGGCCAACAAGGCAATAGTATAGTATGGCGAAAAAAGTCAAAATTTGACCGCTCCTAAAAGTGGCTGAAAACAACATAGAATAGCTTGTAGAGACGCGTTATACTATACAAAGTGAAAATAAAGGCCAAAAACAGCCAAAAACCTCATATTTTGGCACGTCAACAAAAAATGGCCAACAAGGCAATAGTATAGTATGGCGAAAAAAGTCAAAATTTGACCGCTCCTAAAAATGGCTGAAAACAACATAGAATAGCTTGTAGAGACGCGTTATACTATACAAGATGAAAATAAAGGCCAAAAACGGCCAAAAACCTCATATTTTGACACGTCGAAAAAAAAGGCCAACAAGGCAATAGTATAGTATGGCCAAAAAAGTCAAAATTTGACCGCTCCTAAAAGTGGCTGAAAACAACATAGAATAGCTTGTAGAGACGCGTTATACTATACAAGGTGAAAATAAAGGCCAAAAACGGCCAAAAACCTCATAATTTGGAACGTCAAAAAAAAAAGGTCAACAAGGCAATAGTATAGTATGGCGAAAAAAGTCAAAATTTGACCGCTCCTAAAAATGGCTGAAAACAACATAATATAGCTTGTAGAGGCGCGTTATACTATACAAGGTGAAAATAAAGGTTCAAAACGGCCAAAAACCTCATATTTTGGAACATCGAAAAAAATGGCCAACAAGGCAATAGTATAGTATGGCGAAAAAAGTCAAAATTTGACCGCTCCTAAAAATGGCTGAAAACAACATAATATAGCTTGTAGAGGCGTTATACTATACAAGGTGAAAATAAAGGTTCAAAACGGCCAAAAACCTCATATTTTGAACGTCAAAAATGGCCAACAAGGCAATAGTATAGTATGGCGAAAAAAGTCAAAATTTGACCGCTCCTAAAAGTGGCTGAAAACAACATAGAATAGCTTGTAGAGACGCGTTATACTATACAAGATGAAAATAAAGGCCAAAAACGGCAAAAAACCTCATATTTTGACACGTCGAAAAAAATGGCCAACAAGGCAATAGTATAGTATGGCGAAAAAAGTCAAAATTTGACCGCTCCTAAAAATGGCTGAAAACAACATAGAATAGCTTGTAGAGACGCGTTATACAATACAAAGTGAAAATAAAGGCCAAAAACGGCCAAAAACCTCATATTTTGGAACGTCGAAAAAAATGGCCAACAAGGCAATAGTATAGTATGGCGAAAAAAGTCAAAATTTGACCGCTCCTAAAAATGGCTGAAAACAACATAGAATAGCTTGTAGAGACGCGTTATACTATACAAAGTGAAAATAAAGGCCAAAAACGGCCAAAAACCTCATAATTTGGAACGTCGAAAAAAATGGCCAACAAGGCAATAGTATAGTATGGCGAAAAAAGTCAAAATTTGACCGCTCCTAAAAATGGCTGAAAACAACATAGAATAGCTTGTAGAGACGCGTTATACTATACAAAGTGAAAATAAAGGCCAAAAACAGCCAAAAACCTCATATTTTGGCACGTCAAAAAAAAAAGGTCAACAAGGCAATAGTATAGTATGGCGAAAAAAGTCAAAATTTGACCGCTCCTAAAAATGGCTGAAAACAACATAATATAGCTTGTAGAGGCGCGTTATACTATACAAGGTGAAAATAAAGGTTCAAAACGGCCAAAAACCTCATATTTTGGCACGTCGAAAAAAATGGCCAACAAGGCAATAGTATAGTATGGCGAAAAAAGTCAAAATTTGACCGCTCCTAAAAGTGTCTGAAAACAACATAGAATAGCTTGTAGAGACGCGTTATACTATACAAAGTGAAAATAAAGGCCAAAAACGGCCAAAAACCTCATATTTTGGAACGTCGAAAAAAATGGCCAACAAGGCAATAGTATAGTATGGCAAAAAAAGTCAAAATTTGACCGCTCCTAAAAATGGCTGAAAACAACATAGAATAGCTTGTAGAGACGCGTTATACTATACAAGATGAAAATAAAGGCCAAAAACGGCCAAAAACCTCATATTTTGACACGTCGAAAAAAATGGCCAACAAGGCAATAGTATAGTATGGCGAAAAAAGTCAAAATTTGACCGCTCCTAAAAGTGGCTGAAAACAACATAGAATAGCTTGTAGAGACGCGTTATACTATACAAAGTGAAAATAAAGGCCAAAAACGGCCAAAACCTCATATTTTGGAACGTCAAAAAATGGCCAACAAGGCAATAGTATAGTATGGCGAAAAAGTCAAAATTTGACCGCCCTAAAATGGCTGAAAACAACATAGAATAGCTTGTAGAGACGCCGTTATACTATACAAGATGAAAATAAAGGCACAAAACGGCCAAAAACCTCATATTTTGAAACGTCGAAAAAAATGGCCAACAAGGCAATAGTATAGTATGGCGAAAAAAGTCAAAATTTGACCGCTCCTAAAAGTGGCTGAAAACAACATAGAATAGCTTGTAGAGACGTTATACTATACAAAGTGAAAATAAAGGCCAAAAACAGCCAAAAACCTCATAATTTGGAACGTCAAAAAAAAAAGGTCAACAAGGCAATAGTATAGTATGGCGAAAAAAGTCAAAATTTGACCGCTCCTAAAAATGGCTGAAAACAACATAATATAGCTTGTAGAGACGCGTTATACTATACAAGGTGAAAATAAAGGTTCAAAACGGCCAAAAACCTCATATTTTGGAACGTCAAAAAAAATGGCCAACAAGGCAATAGTATAGTATGGCGAAAAAAGTCAAAATTTGACCGCTCCTAAAAGTGTCTGAAAACAACATAGAATAGCTTGTAGAGGCGCGTTATACTATACAAAGTGAAAATAAAGGTTCAAAACGGCCAAAAACCTCATATTTTGGAACATCGAAAAAAAAGGCCAACAAGGCAATAGTATAGTATGGCGAAAAAAGTCAAAATTTGACCGCTCCTAAAAATGGCTGAAAACAACATAATATAGCTTGTAGAGGCGCGTTATACTATACAAGGTGAAAATAAAGGTTCAAAACGGCCAAAAACCTCATATTTTGGCACGTCGAAAAAAATGGCCAACAAGGCAATAGTATAGTATGGCGAAAAAAGTCAAAATTTGACCGCTCCTAAAAGTGGCTGAAAACAACATAGAATAGCTTGTAGAGACGCTTATACTATACAAGATGAAAATAAAGGCCAAAAACGCAAAAACCTCATATTTTGACACGTCAAAAAATGGCCAACAAGGCAATAGTATAGTATGGCTAAAAAAGTCAAAATTTGACCGCTCTAAAAATGGCTGAAAACAACATAGAATAGCTTGTAGAGACGCTGCTATACAATACAAAGTGAAAATAAAGGCCAAAACGGCCAAAAACCTCATATTTTGGAACGTCGAAAAAATGGCCAACAAGGCAATAGTATAGTATGGCAAAAGTCAAAATTTGACCGCTCCTAAAAATGGCTGAAAACAACATAGAATAGCTTGTAGAGACGTGTTATACTATACAAAGTGAAAATAAAGGCCAAAAACGGCCAAAAACCTCATAATTTGGAACGTCGAAAAAAATGGCCAACAAGGCAATAGTATAGTATGGCGAAAAAAGTCAAAATTTGACCGCTCCTAAAAATGGCTGAAAACAACATAGAATAGCTTGTAGAGACGCGTTATACTATACAAAGTGAAAATAAAGGCCAAAAACAGCCAAAAACCTCATATTTTGGCACGTCAAAAAAAAAGGTCAACAAGGCAATAGTATAGTATGGCGAAAAAAGTCAAAATTTGACCGCTCCTAAAAATGGCTGAAAACAACATAATATAGCTTGTAGAGGCGCATTATACTATACAAAGTGAAAATAAAGGTTCAAAACGGCCAAAACCTCATATTTTGGCATCGTCAAAAAATGGCCAACAAGGCAATAGTATAGTATGGAGAAAAAAGTCAAAATTTGACCACTCCTCAGAGTGTCTGATAACAACATAGAATAGCTTGTAGAGACGTTATACTATACAAAGTGAAAATAAAGGCCAAAAACGGCCAAAACCTCATATTTTGGAACGTCAAAAAATGGCCAACAAGGCAATAGTATAGTATGGCGAAAAAGTCAAAATTTGACCGCCCTAAAAGTGGCTGAAAACAACATAGAATAGCTTGTAGAGACGTTATACTATACAAGATGAAAATAAAGGCCAAAACGGCCAAAAACCTCATATTTTGACACGTCAAAAAATGGCCAACAAGGCAATAGTATAGTATGGCGAAAAAGTCAAAATTTGACCGCTTCCTAAAAGTGGCTGAAAACAACATAGAATAGCTTGTAGAGACGCTGCTATACTATACAAAGTGAAAATAAAGGCCAAAACGGCCAAAACCTCATATTTTGGAACGTCAAAAAATGGCCAACAAGGCAATAGTATAGTATGGCCAAAAGTCAAAATTTGACCGCCCTAAAAGTGGCTGAAAACAACATAGAATAGCTTGTAGAGACGCTGTTATACTATACAAAGTGAAAATAAAGGCCAAAAACAGCCAAAAACCTCATAATTTGGAACGTCAAAAAAAATGGCCAACAAGGCAATAGTATAGTATGGCGAAAAAAGTCAAAATTTGACCGCTCCTAGAAGTGTCTGAAAACAACATAGAATAGCTTGTAGAGACGTTATACTATACAAAGTGAAAATAAAGGCCAAAACGGCCAAAAACCTCATATTTTGAACGTCGAAAAAAATGGCCAACAAGGCAATAGTATAGTATGGCGAAAAAGTCAAAATTTGACCGCTCCTAAAAATGGCTGAAAACAACATAGAATAGCTTGTAGAGACGCGTTATACTATACAAGGTGAAAATAAAGGTTCAAAACGGCCAAAAACCTCATATTTTGAAACGTCAAAAAAAAAAGGTCAACAAGGCAATACTATAGTATGGCGAAAAAAATCAAAATTTGACCGCTCCTAAAAGTGTCTGAAAACAACATAGAATAGCTTGTAGAGACGCGTTATACTATACAAAGTGAAAATAAAGGCCACACACGGCCAAAACCTCATAATTTGGAACGTCAAAAAAATGGCCAACAAGGCAATAGTATAGTATGGCGAAAAAAGTCAAAATTTGACCGCCCTAAAAATGGCTGAAAACAACATAGAATAGCTTGTAGAGACGCTGTTATACAATACAAAGTGAAAATAAAGGCCAAAAACGGCCAAAAACCTCATATTTTGACACGTCGAAAAAAAAAGGCCAACAAGGCAATAGTATAGTATGGCGAAAAAAGTCAAAATTTGACCGCCCTAAAATGGCTGAAAACAACATAATATAGCTTGTAGAGGCGCTGCTATACTATACAAGGTGAAAATAAAGGTTCAAAACGGCCAAAAACCTCATATTTTGACACGTCAAAAAATGGCCAACAAGGCAATAGTATAGTATGGCGAAAAAAGTCAAAATTTGACCGCTCCTAAAAGTGTCTGAAAACAACATAGAATAGCTTGTAGAGACGCGTTATACTATACAAAGTGAAAATAAAGGCCAAAAACGCCAAAAAACCTCCTATTTTGGAACGTCGAACAAAATGGCCAACAAGGCAATAGTATAGTATGGCTAAAAAGTCAAAATTTGACCGCTCCTAAAAGTGGCTGAAAACAACATAGAATAGCTTGTAGAGACGCTGTTATACTATACAAGGTGAAAATAAAGGTTCAAAACGGCCAAAAACCTCATATTTTGGAACGTCAAAAAAATGGCCAACAAGGCAATAGTATAGTATGGCGAAAAAGTCAAAATTTGACCGCTCCTAAAAGTGGCTGAAAACAACATAGAATAGCTTGTAGAGACGCTTATACTATACAAGATGAAAATAAAGGCCAAAACGGCCAAAAACCTCATATTTTGACACGTCAAAAAATGGCCAACAAGGCAATAGTATAGTATGGCGAAAAAAGTCAAAATTTGACCGCTCCTAAAATGGCTGAAAACAACATAGAATAGCTTGTAGAGACGCTATACTATACAAAGTGAAAATAAAGGCCAAAAACGCCAAAACCTCATATTTTGGAACGTCAAAAAATGGCCAACAAGGCAATAGTATAGTATGGCTAAAAAAGTCAAAATTTGACCGCCCTAAAAGTGGCTGAAAACAACATAGAATAGCTTGTAGAGACGTTATACTATACAAAGTGAAAATAAAGGCCAAAACGGCCAAAACCTCATAATTTGGAACGTCAAAAAAATGGCCAACAAGGCAATAGTATAGTATGGCGAAAAAAGTCAAAATTTGACCGCCCTAAAATGGCTGAAAACAACATAGAATAGCTTGTAGAGACGCTGCTATACTATACAAGATGAAAATAAAGGCCAAAACGGCAAAAAACTCATATTTTGACACGTCGAAAAAATGGCCAACAAGGCAATAGTATAGTATGGCAAAAAGTCAAAATTTGACCGCCCTAAAAATGGCTGAAAACAACATAGAATAGCTTGTAGAGACGCTGCTATACTATACAAAGTGAAAATAAAGGCCAAAACGGCCAAAAACCTCATATTTTGGAACGTCGAAAAAATGGCCAACAAGGCAATAGTATAGTATGGCTAAAAAGTCAAAATTTGACCGCTCCTAAAAGTGGCTGAAAACAACATAGAATAGCTTGTAGAGACGCTGTTATACTATACAAAGTGAAAATAAAGGCCAAAACAGCCAAAACCTCATATTTTGAAACGTCAAAAATGGCCAACAAGGCAATAGTATAGTATGGCGAAAAAAGTCAAAATTTGACCGCCCTAAAATGGCTGAAAACAACATAGAATAGCTTGTAGAGGCGTTATACTATACAAGGTGAAAATAAAGGTTCAAAACGGCCAAAAACCTCATATTTTGGAACGTCAAAAAAATGGCCAACAAGGCAATAGTATAGTATGGCGAAAAAAGTCAAAATTTGACCGCTCCTAAAAGTGTCTGAAAACAACATAGAATAGCTTGTAGAGACGCGTTATACTATACAAAGTGAAAATAAAGGCCAAAAACAGCCAAAAACCTCATATTTTGAAACGTCGAAAAAAATGGCCAACAAGGCAATAGTATAGTATGGCGAAAAAAGTCAAAATTTGACCGCTTCCTAAAAATGGCTGAAAACAACATAGAATAGCTTGTAGAGACGCTGTTATACTATACAAGGTGAAAATAAAGGTTCAAAACGGCCAAAAACCTCATATTTTGGAACGACAAAAAAAATGGCCAACAAGGCAATAGTATAGTATGGCGAAAAAAGTCAAAATTTGACCGCTCCTAAAAGTGGCTGAAAACAACATAGAATAGCTTGTAGAGACGCTGTTATACTATACAAAGTGAAAATAAAGGCCAAAACAGCCAAAAACCTCATATTTTGGAACGTCGAAAAAATGGCCAACAAGGCAATAGTATAGTATGGCGAAAAAAGTCAAAATTTGACCGCTCCTAAAAGTGGCTGAAAACAACATAGAATAGCTTGTAGAGACGTTATACTATACAAAGTGAAAATAAAGGCCAAAACGCCAAAAACCTCATATTGTGGAACGTCGAAAAAAAAGGCCAACAAGGCAATAGTATAGTATGGCGAAAAAAGTCAAAATTTGACCGCTCCTAAAAATGGCTGAAAACAACATAATATAGCTTGTAGAGACGCGTTATACTATACAAGATGAAAATAAAGGCCAAAAACGGCAAAAAACCTCATATTTTGGCACGTCGAAAAAATGGCCAACAAGGCAATAGTATAGTATGGCTAAAAAAGTCAAAATTTGACCGCCCTAAAAGTGGCTGAAAACAACATAGAATAGCTTGTAGAGACGCTGTTATACTATACAAGATGAAAATAAAGGCCAAAACGGCCAAAACCTCATATTTTGACACGTCAAAAAAATGGCCAACAAGGCAATAGTATAGTATGGCGAAAAAAGTCAAAATTTGACCGCCCTAAAATGGCTGAAAACAACATAGAATAGCTTGTAGAGACGCTTATACAATACAAAGTGAAAATAAAGGCCAAAACGGCCAAAAACCTCATATTTTGACACGTCGAAAAAATGGCCAACAAGGCAATAGTATAGTATGGCGAAAAAAGTCAAAATTTGACCGCTCCTAAAAGTGGCTGAAAACAACATAGAATAGGTTGTAGAGACGTTATACTATACAAGATGAAAATAAAGGCCAAAACGGCCAAAACCTCATATTTTGACACGTCGAAAAAAATGGCCAACAAGGCAATAGTATAGTATGGCGAAAAAAGTCAAAATTTGACCGCTCCTAAAAGTGTCTGAAAACAACATAGAATAGCTTGTAGAGACGCTGTTATACTATACAAAGTGAAAATAAAGGCCAAAAACGGCCAAAATCCTCATATGTTGGAACGTCGAAAAAATGGCCAACAAGGCAATAGTATAGTATGGCTAAAAAGTCAAAATTTGACCGCTCCTAAAAGTGGCTGAAAACAACATAGAATAGCTTGTAGAGACGTTATACTATACAAAGGGAAAATAAAGGCCAAAAACAGCCAAAAACCTCATATTTTGGAACGTCGAAAAAAAGGCCAACAAGGCAATAGTATAGTATGGCTAAAAAAGTCAAAATTTGACCGCTCCTAAAGTGGCTGAAAACAACATAGAATAGCTTGTAGAGACGCGTTATACTATACAAGGTGAAAATAAAGGTTCAAAACGGCCAAAAACCTCATATTTTGGAACGTCGAAAAAAATGGCCAACAAGGCAATAGTATAGTATGGCGAAAAAAGTCAAAATTTGACCGCTCCTAAAAATGGCTGAAAACAACATAGAATAGCTTGTAGAGACGTTATACTATACAAGATGAAAATAAAGGCCAAAACGGCAAAAACCTCATATTTTGACACGTCAAAAAAATGGCCAACAAGGCAATAGTATAGTATGGCGAAAAAAGTCAAAATTTGACCGCCCTAAAATGGCTGAAAACAACATAGAATAGCTTGTAGAGACGCTTATACAATACAAAGAAAAAATAAAGGCCAAAAACGGCAAAAAACCTCAAATTTTGGAACGTCGAAAAAAAATGGCCAACAAGGCAATAGTATAGTATGGCGAAAAAAGTCAAAATTTGACCGCTCCTAAAAATGGCTGAAAACAACATAGAATAGCTTGTAGAGACGTTATACTATACAAGATGAAAATAAAGGCCAAAAAAGGCCAAAAACCTCATATTTTGACACGTCGAAAAAAATGGCCAACAAGGCAATAGTATAGTATGGCGAAAAAAGTCAAAATTTGACCGCTCCTAAAAGTGGCTGAAAACAACATAGAATAGCTTGTAGAGACGCGTTATACTATACAAAGTGAAAATAAAGGCCAAAAACAGCCAAAAACCTCATATTTTGAAACGTCAAAAAAAAAAGGTCAACAAGGCAATAGTATAGTATGGCGAAAAAAGTCAAAATTTGACCGCCTCCTAAAATGGCTGAAAACAACATAATATAGCTTGTAGAGACGTTATACTATACAAAGTGAAAATAAAGGCCAAAAACGGCCAAAAACCTCATAATTTGGAACGTCGAAAAAAATGGCCAACAAGGCAATAGTATAGTATGGCGAAAAAAGTCAAAATTTGACCGCTCCTAAAAATGGCTGAAAACAACATAGAATAGCTTGTAGAGACGCGTTATACTATACAAAGTGAAAATAAAGGCCGAAAAAAACGCCAAACACCACATATTTTGGAACGTCAAAAAATGGCCAACAAGGCAATAGTATAGTATGGCTAAAAGTCAAAATTTGACCGCTCCTAAAAATGGCTGAAAACAACATAGAATAGCTTGTAGAGACGCATTATACTATACAAAGTGAAAATAAAGGCCAAAAACAGCCAAAAACCTCATATTTTGAAACGTCAAAAAAAAAAGGTCAACAAGGCAATAGTATAGTATGGCGAAAAAAGTCAAAATTTGACCGCTCCTAAAAATGGCTGAAAACAACATAATATAGCTTGTAGAGGCGCGTTATACTATACAAAGTGAAAATAAAGGCCAAAAACGGCCAAAAACCTCATATTTTGGAACGTCGAAAAAAATGGCCAACAAGGCAATAGTATAGTATGGCGAAAAAAGTCAAAATTTGACCGCTCCTAAAAGTGGCTGAAAACAACATAGAATAGCTTGTAGAGACGCGTTATACTATACAAAGTGAAAATAAAGGCCAAAAACGGCCAAAAACCTCATATTTTGGAACGTCGAAAAAAATGGCCAACAAGGCAATAGTATAGTATGGCGAAAAAAGTCAAAATTTGACCGCTCCTAAAAGTGGCTGAAAACAACATAGAATAGCTTGTAGAGACGCGTTATACTATACAAGATGAAAATAAAAGGCCAAAACGGCCAAAAACCTCATATTTTGACACGTCGAACAAAATGGCCAACAAGGCAATAGTATAGTATGGCGAAAAAAGTCGAAATTTGACCGCTCCTAAAAATGGCTGAAAACAACATAGAATAGCTTGTAGAGACGCATTATACTATACAAAGTGAAAATAAAGGCCAAAACGGCCAAAAACCTCATAATTTGGAACGTCGAAAAAAATGGCCAACAAGGCAATAGTATAGTATGGCGAAAAAAGTCAAAATTTGACCGCTCCTAAAAGTGGCTGAAAACAACATAGAATAGCTTGTAGAGACGCGTTATACTATACAAAGTGAAAATAAAGGCCAAAAACAGCCAAAAACCTCATATTTTGAAACGTCAAAAAAAAAAGGTCAACAAGGCAATAGTATAGTATGGCGAAAAAAGTCAAAATTTGACCGCTCCTAAAAGTGGCTGAAAACAACATAGAATAGCTTGTAGAGACGCGTTATACTATACAAGGTGAAAATAAAGGTTCAAAACGGCCAAAAACCTCATATTTTGGAACGTCGAAAAAAATGGCCAACAAGGCAATAGTATAGTATGGCGAAAAAAGTCAAAATTTGACCGCTCCTAAAAGTGGCTGAAAACAACATAGAATAGCTCGTAGAGACGCGTTATACTATACAAAGTGAAAATAAAGGTTCAAAACGGCCAAAAATCTCATATTTTGAAACGTCAAAAAAAAAAGGTCAACAAGGCAATAGTATAGTATGGCGAAAAAGTCAAAATTTGACCGCTCCTAAAAGTGGCTGAAAACAACATAGAATAGCTTGTAGAGACGCGTTATACTATACAAGATGAAAATAAAGGCCAAAAACGGCAAAAAACCTCATATTTTGACACGTCGAAAAAAATGGCCAACAAGGCAATAGTATAGTATGGCGAAAAAAGTCAAAATTTGACCGCTCCTAAAAGTGGCTGAAAACAACATAGAATAGCTTGTAGAGACGCGTTATACTATACAAAGTGAAAATAAAGGCCAAAAACGGCCAAAAACCTCATATTTTGGAACGTCGAAAAAAATGGCCAACAAGGCAATAGTATAGTATGGCGAAAAAAGTCAAAATTTGACCGCTCCTAAAAGTGGCTGAAAACAACATAGAATAGCTTGTAGAGACGCGTTATACTATACAAGGTGAAAATAAAGGTTCAAAACGGCCAAAAACCTCATATTTTGGAACGTCGAAAAAATGGCCAACAAGGCAATAGTATAGTATGGCTAAAAAGTCAAAATTTGACCGCTCCTAAAAGTGGCTGAAAACAACATAGAATAGCTTGTAGAGACGCTGTTATACTATACAAAGTGAAAATAAAGGCCAAAAAAAGCCAAAAACCTCATGTTTTGGAACGTCGAAAAAAAATGGCCAACAAGGCAATAGTATAGTATGGCGAAAAAAGTCAAAATTTGACCGCTCCTAAAAGTGGCTGAAAACAACATAGAATAGCTTGTAGAGACGCGTTATACTATACAAGGTGAAAATAAAGGTTCAAAACGGCCAAAAACCTCATATTTTGGAACGTCGAAAAAAATGGCCAACAAGGCAATAGTATAGTATGGCGAAAAAAGTCAAAATTTAACCGCTCCTAAAAATGGCTGAAAACAACATAATATAGCTTGTAGAGGCGCGTTATACTATACAAAGTGAAAATAAAGGTTCAAAACGGCCAAAAACCTCATATTTTGGCACGTCGAAAAAAATGGCCAACAAGGCAATAGTATAGTATGGCGAAAAAAGTCAAAATTTGACCGCTCCTAAAAGTGGCTGAAAACAACATAGAATAGCTTGTAGAGACGTTATACTATACAAGATGAAAATAAAGGCCAAAACGGCAAAAACCTCATATTTTGACACGTCGAAAAAATGGCCAACAAGGCAATAGTATAGTATGGCGAAAAAGTCAAAATTTGACCGCTCCTAAAAATGGCTGAAAACAACATAGAATAGCTTGTAGAGACGCTATACTATACAAAGTGAAAATAAAGGCCAAAAACGGCCAAAACCTCATATTTTGGAACGTCGAAAAAATGGCCAACAAGGCAATAGTATAGTATGGCTAAAAAGTCAAAATTTGACCGCTCCTAAAAGTGGCTGAAAACAACATAGAATAGCTTGTAGAGACGCTGTTATACTATACAAGATGAAAATAAAGGCCAAAACGGCAAAAACCTCATATTTTGACACGTCAAAAAAATGGCCAACAAGGCAATAGTATAGTATGGCGAAAAAAGTCAAAATTTGACCGCCCTAGAAGTGGCTGAAAACAACATAGAATAGCTTGTAGAGACGCGTTATACTATACAAAGTGAAAATAAAGGCCAAAAACGGCCAAAAACCTCATATTTTGGAACGTCGAAAAAAATGGCCAACAAGGCAATAGTATAGTATGGCGAAAAAAGTCAAAATTTGACCGCTCCTAAAAGTGGCTGAAAACAACATAGAATAGCTTGTAGAGACGCGTTATACTATACAAGGTGAAAATAAAGGTTCAAAACGGCCAAAAACCTCATATTTTGGAACGTCGAAAAAAATGGCCAACAAGGCAATAGTATAGTATGGCGAAAAAAGTCAAAATTTGACCGCTCCTAAAAATGGCTGAAAAAAACATAGAATAGCTTGTAGAGACGCTGTTATACTATACAAAGTGAAAATAAAGGCCAAAACAGCCAAAAACCTCATATTTTGGAACGTCAAAAAATGGCCAACAAGGCAATAGTATAGTATGGCTAAAAAGTCAAAATTTGACCGCTCCTAAAAGTGGCTGAAAACAACATAGAATAGCTTGTAGAGCCGCGTTATACTATACAAAGAGAAAATAAAGGCCAAAACGCCAAAAACCTCATATTTTGGCACGTCAAAAAAAAAGGTCAACAAGGCAATAGTATAGTATGGCGAAAAAAGTCAAAATTTGACCGCTCCTAAAAATGGCTGAAAACAACATAGAATAGCTTGTAGAGACGCGTTATACTATACAAGGTGAAAATAAAGGTTCAAAACGGCCAAAAACCTCATATTTTGGAACGTCGAAAAAAATGGCCAACAAGGCAATAGTATAGTATGGCGAAAAAAGTCAAAATTTGACCGCTCCTAAAAGTGGCTGAAAACAACATAGAATAGCTTGTAGAGACGCGTTATACTATACAAGATGAAAATAAAGGCCAAAAACGGCAAAAAACCTCATATTTTGACACGTCGAAAAAAATGGCCAACAAGGCAATAGTATAGTATGGCGAAAAAAGTCAAAATTTGACCGCTCCTAAAAATGGCAGAAAACAACATAGCATAGCTTGTAGAGACGCTGTTATACTATACAAAGTGAAAATAAAGGCCAAAAACGCCAAAACCTCATATTTTGGAACGTCGAAAAAAATGGCCAACAAGGCAATAGTATAGTATGGCGAAAAAAGTCAAAATTTGACCGCTCCTAAAAATGGCTGAAAACAACATAGAATAGCTTGTAGAGACGCGTTATACTATACAAGGTGAAAATAAAGGTTCAAAACGGCCAAAAACCTCATATTTTGGAACGTCGAAAAAAATGGCCAACAAGGCAATAGTATAGTATGGCGAAAAAAGTCAAAATTTGACCGCTCCTAAAAGTGGCTGAAAACAACATAGAATAGCTTGTAGAGACGCGTTATACTATACAAGGTGAAAATAAAGGTTCAAAACGGCCAAAAACCTCATATTTTGGCACGTCGAAAAAAATGGCCAACAAGGCAATAGTATAGTATGGCGAAAAAAGTCAAAATTTGACCGCTCCTAAAAGTGTCTGAAAACAACATAGAATAGCTTGTAGAGACGCGTTATACTATACAAAGTGAAAATAAAGGCCAAAAACGGCCAAAAACCTCATAATTTGGAACGTCAAAAAAAATGGCCAACAAGGCAATAGTATAGTATGGCGAAAAAAGTCAAAATTTGACCGCTCCTAAAAATGGCTGAAAACAACATAGAATAGCTTGTAGAGGCGCGTTATACTATACAAAGTGAAAATAAAGGCCAAAAACGGCCAAAAACCTCATATTTTGGCACGTCGAAAAAAATGGCCAACAAGGCAATAGTATAGTATGGCGAAAAAAGTCAAAATTTGACCGCTCCTAAAAATGGCTGAAAACAACATAATATAGCTTGTAGAGGCGCGTTATACTATACAAGGTGAAAATAAAGGTTCAAAACGGCCAAAAACCTCATATTTTGGCACGTCGAAAAAAATGGCCAACAAGGCAATAGTATAGTATGGCGAAAAAAGTCAAAATTTGACCGCTCCTAAAAGTGGCTGAAAACAACATAGAATAGCTTGTAGAGACGCGTTATACTATACAAAGTGAAAATAAAGGCCAAAAACGGCCAAAAACCTCAGATTTTGGAACGTCGAAAAAAATGGCCAACAAGGCAATAGTATAGTATGGCGAAAAAAGTCAAAATTTGACCGCTCCTAAAAATGGCTGAAAACAACATAGAATAGCTTGTAGAGACGCGTTATACTATACAAAGTGAAAATAAAGGCCAAAAACGGCCAAAAACCTCATATTTTGAAACGTCAAAAAAAAAGGCCAACAAGGCAATAGTATAGTATGGCGAAAAAAGTCAAAATTTGACCGCTCCTAAAAGTGGCTGAAAACAACATAGAATAGCTTGTAGAGACGCGTTATACTATACAAAGTGAAAATAAAGGCCAAAAACGGCCAAAAACCTCATATTTTGGAACGTCGAAAAAAAATGGCCAACAAGGCAATAGTATAGTATGGCGAAAAAAGTCAAAATTTGACCGCTCCTAAAAGTGGCTGAAAACAACATAGAATAGCTTGTAGAGACGCGTTATACTATACAAAGTGAAAATAAAGGCCAAAAACAGCCAAAAACCTCATATTTTGGAACGTCGAAAAAAATGGCCAACAAGGCAATAGTATAGTATGGCGAAAAAAGTCAAAATTTGACCGCTCCTAAAAATGGCTGAAAACAACATAGAATAGCTTGTAGAGGCGCGTTATACTATACAAGGTGAAAATAAAGGTTCAAAACGGCCAAAAACCTCATATTTTGGCACGTCGAAAAAAATGGCCAACAAGGCAATAGTATAGTATGGCGAAAAAAGTCAAAATTTGACCGCTCCTAAAAGTGGCTGAAAACAACATAGAATAGCTTGTAGAGACGCGTTATACTATACAAGATGAAAATAAAGGCCAAAAACGGCAAAAAACCTCATATTTTGACACGTCGAAAAAAATGGCCAACAAGGCAATAGTATAGTATGGCGAAAAAAGTCAAAATTTGACCGCTCCTAAAAATGGCTGAAAACAACATAGAATAGCTTGTAGAGACGCGTTATACTATACAAAGTGAAAATAAAGGTCAAAAACGGCCAAAACCTCATATTTTGAACGTCAAAAAAATGGCCAACAAGGCAATAGTATAGTATGGCGAAAAAAGTCGAAATTTGACCGCTCCTAGAAGTGGCTGAAAACAACATAGAATAGCTTGTAGAGGCGCGTTGTACTATACAAAGTGAAAATAAAGGCCAAAAACGGCCAAAAACCTCATATTTTGAAACGTCAAAAAAAAAAGGCCAACAAGGCAATAGTATAGTATGGCGAAAAAAGTCAAAATTTGACCGCTCCTAAAAATGGCTGAAAACAACATAGAATAGCTTGTAGAGACGCGTTATACTATACAAAGTGAAAATAAAGGCCAAAAACAGCCAAAAACCTCATATTTTGAAACGTCAAAAAAAAAAGGTCAACAAGGCAATACTATAGCATGGCGAAAAAAGTCAAAATTTGACCGCTCCTAAAAGTGGCTGAAAACAACATAGAATAGCTTGTAGAGACGCGTTATACTATACAAGATGAAAATAAAGGCCAAAAACGGCAAAAAACCTCATATTTTGACACGTCGAAAAAAATGGCCAACAAGGCAATAGTATAGTATGGCGAAAAAAGTCAAAATTTGACCGCTCCTAAAAGTAGCTGAAAACAACATAGAATAGCTTGTAGAGACGCGTTATACTATACAAAGTGAAAATAAAGGCCAAAAACGGCCAAAAACCTCATATTTGGAAACGTCAAAAAAATGGCCAACAAGGCAATAGTATAGTATGGCGAAAAAAGTCAAAATTTGACCGCTCCTAAAAATGGCTGAAAACAACATAGAATAGCTTGTAGAGACGCGTTATACTATACAAGGTGAAAATAAAGGTTCAAAACGGCCAAAAACCTCATATTTTGGCACGTCAACAAAAAATGGCCAACAAGGCAATAGTATAGTATGGCGAAAAAAGTCAAAATTTGACCGCTCCTAAAAGTGGCTGAAAACAACATAGAATAGCTTGTAGAGACATGTTATACTATACAAAGTGAAAATAAAGGCCAAAAACAGCCAAAAACCTCATATTTTGGAACGTCGAAAAAAATGGCCAACAAGGCAATAGTATAGTATGGCGAAAAAAGTCAAAATTTGACCGCTCCTAAAAGTGGCTGAAAACAACATAGAATAGCTTGTAGAGACATGTTATACTATACAAAGTGAAAATAAAGGCCAAAAACGGCCAAAAACCTCATATTTTGACACGTCGAAAAAAATGGCCAACAAGGCAATAATATAGTATGGCTAAAAGTCAAAATTTGACCGCTCCTAAAAGTGGCTGAAAACAACATAGAATAGCTTGTAGAGACGCGTTATACTATACAAGATGAAAATAAAGGCCAAAAACGGCAAAAAACCTCATATTTTGACACGTCGAAAAAAATGGCCAACAAGGCAATAGTATAGTATGGCGAAAAAAGTCAAAATTTGACCGCTCCTAAAAATGGCTGAAAACAACATAGAATAGCTTGTAGAGACGCTGTTATACTATACAAAGTGAAAATAAAGGCCAAAAACGGCCAAAAACCTCATATTTTGAACGTCAAAAAATGGCCAACAAGGCAATAGTATAGTATGGCGAAAAAAGTCAAAATTTGACCGCTCCTAAAATGGCTGAAAACAACATAGAATAGCTTGTAGAGACGCTGTTATACTATACAAAGGTGAAAATAAAGGTTCAAAACGCCAAAAACCTCATATTTTGAACGTCAAAAAAATGGCCAATAAGGCAATAGTATAGTATGGCAAAAAAAGTCAAAATTTGACCGCTCCTAAAAGTGGCTGAAAACAACATAGAATAGCTTGTAGAGACGCGTTATACTATACAAAGTGAAAATAAAGGCCAAAAACGGCCAAAAACCTCATATTTTGGAACGTCGAAAAAAAATGGCCAACAAGGCAATAGTATAGTATGGCGAAAAAAGTCAAAATTTGACCGCTCCTAAAAGTGGCTGAAAACAACATAGAATAGCTTGTAGAGACGCGTTATACTATACAAAGTGAAAATAAAGGCCAAAAACGGCCAAAACCTCATATTTTGAACGTCGAAAAATGGCCAACAAGGCAATAGTATAGTATGGCGAAAAAAGTCAAAATTTGACCGCTCCTAAAATGGCTGAAAACAACATAGAATAGCTTGTAGAGACGCGTTATACTATACAAAGTGAAAATAAAGGCCAAAAACGGCCAAAAACCTCATATTTTGAACGTCGAAAAAAATGGCCAACAAGGCAATAGTATAGTATGGCAAAAAAGTCAAAATTTGACCGCTCCTAAAAATGGCTGAAAACAACATAGAATAGCTTGTAGAGGCGCGTTATACTATACAAGGTGAAAATAAAAGTTCAAACCGCCAAAAACCTCATATTTTGGAACGTCGAAAAAAATGGCCAACAAGGCAATAGTATAGTATGGCGAAAAAAGTCAAAATTTGACCGCTCCTAAAAGTGGCTGAAAACAACATAGAATAGCTTGTAGAGACGCGTTATACTATACAAAGTGAAAATAAAGGCCAAAAACAGCCAAAAACCTCATATTTTGGAACGTCGAAAAAAAAGGCCAACAAGGCAATAGTATAGTATGGCGAAAAAAGTCAAAATTTGACCGCTCCTAAAAGTGGCTGAAAACAACATAGAATAGCTTGTAGAGACGCGTTATACTATACAAAGTAAAAATAAAGGCCAAAAACGCCAAAAACCTCATATTTTGGAACGTCGAAAAAAATGGCCAACAAGGCAATAGTATAGTATGGCAAAAAGTCAAAATTTGACCGCTCCTAAAAGTGGCTGAAAACAACATAGAATAGCTTGTAGAGACGTTATACTATACAAAGTGAAAATAAAGGCCAAAACGCCAAAAACCTCATATTTTGAAACGTCGAACAAAATGGCCAACAAGGCAATAGTATAGTATGGCGAAAAAAGTCGAAATTTGACCGCTCCTAGAAGTGGCTGAAAACAACACAGAATAGCTTGCAGAGACGTGTTATACTATACAAAGTGAAAATAAAGGCCAAAAACGGCAAAAAACCTCATATTTTGGAACGTCGAACAAAATGGCCAACAAGGCAATAGTATAGTATGGCGAAAAAAGTCAAAATTTGACCGCTCCTAAAAGTGGCTGAAAACAACATAGAATAGCTTGTAGAGACGCGTTATACTATACAAGATGAAAATAAAGGCCAAAAACGGCCAAAAACCTCATATTTTGACACGTCGAAAAAATGGCCAACAAGGCAATAGTATAGTATGGCAAAAAAGTCAAAATTTGACCGCTCCTAAAATGGCTGAAAACAACATAGAATAGCTTGTAGAGACGCTGTTATACTATACAAAGTGAAAATAAAGGCCAAAACGCCAAAAACCTCATATTTTGGAACGTCGAAAAAAATGGCCAACAAGGCAATAGTATAGTATGGCGAAAAAAGTCAAAATTTGACCGCTCCTAAAAATGGCTGAAAACAACATAGAATAGCTTGTAGAGACGCGTTATACTATACAAAGTGAAAATAAAGGCCAAAACGGCCAAAAACCTCATATTTTGGAACGTCGACAAAAATGGCCAACAAGGCAATAGTATAGTATGGCGAAAAAAGTCAAAATTTGACCGCTCCTAAAAATGGCTGAAAACAACATAGAATAGCTTGTAGAGACGCGTTATACTATACAAAGTGAAAATAAAGGCCAAAAACGGCCAAAAACCTCATATTTTGGAACGTCGAAAAAAATGGCCAACAAGGCAATAGTATAGTATGGCGAAAAAAGTCAAAATTTGACCGCTCCTAAAAATGGCTGAAAACAACATAGAATATAGCTTGTAGAGACGTTATACTATACAAAGGTGAAAATAAAATAAAGGCCAAAAACGCCAAAAACCTCATATTTTGGAACGTCGAAAAAATGGCCAACAAGGCAATAGTATAGTATGGCTAAAAAAGTCAAAATTTGACCGCTCCTAAAAGTGGCTGAAAACAACATAGAATAGCTTGTAGAGACGCGTTATACTATACAAAGTGAAAATAAAGGCCAAAAACGGCCAAAAACCTCATATTTTGGAACGTCGAAAAAAATGGCCAACAAGGCAATAGTATAGTATGGCGAAAAAAGTCAAAATTTGACCGCTCCTAAAAGTGGCTGAAAACAACATAGAATAGCTTGTAGAGACGTTATACTATACAAGATGAAAATAAAGGCCAAAACGGCCAAAAACCTCATATTTTGACACGTCGAACAAAATGGCCAACAAGGCAATAGTATAGTATGGCGAAAAAAGTCAAAATTTGACCGCTACTAAAAATGGCTGAAAACAACATAGAATAGCTTGTAGAGACGCGTTATACTATACAAAGTGAAAATAAAGGCCAAAAACGGCCAAAAACCTCATATTTTGAAACGTCGAAAAAAATGGCCAACAAGGCAATAGTATAGTATGGCGAAAAAAGTCAAAATTTGACCGCTCCTAAAAGTGGCTGAAAACAACATAGAATAGCTTGTAGAGACGCGTTATACTATACAAAGTGAAAATAAAGGCCAAAACGGCCAAAACCTCATATTTTGAACGTCGAAAAAAATGGCCAACAAGGCAATAGTATAGTATGGCGAAAAAAGTCAAAATTTGACCGCTCCTAAAAGTGGCTGAAAACAACATAGAATAGCTTGTAGAGACGCGTTATACTATACAAGATGAAAATAAAGGCCAAAAACGGCAAAAAACCTCATATTTTGACACGTCGAAAAAAATGGCCAACAAGGCAATAGTATAGTATGGCGAAAAAAGTCAAAATTTGACCGCTCCTAAAAATGGCTGAAAACAACATAGAATAGCTTGTAGAGGCGCGTTATACTATACAAGGTGAAAATAACGGTTCAAAACAGCCAAAAACCTCATATGTTGGAACGTCGAAAAAAATGGCCAACAAGGCAATAGTATAGTATGGCGAAAAAAGTCAAAATTTGACCGCTCCTAAAAATGGCTGAAAACAACATAGAATAGCTTGTAGAGACGCGTTATACTATACAAAGTGAAAATAAAGGCCAAAAACGGCCAAAAACCTCATATTTTGACACGTCGAAAAAAATGGCCAACAAGGCAATAGTATAGTATGGCGAAAAAAGTCAAAATTTGACCGCTCCTAAAAATGGCTGAAAACAACATAGAATAGCTTGTAGAGACGTTATACTATACAAAGTGAAAATAAAGGCCAAAAAGCCAAAAACCTCATATTTTGAACTTCGAAAAAAATGGCCAACAAGGCAATAGTATAGTATGGCGAAAAAAGTCAAAATTTGACCGCTCCTAAAAATGGCTGAAAACAACATAGAATAGCTTGTAGAGACGCATTATACTATACAAAGTGAAAATAAAGGCCAAAAACAGCCAAAAACCTCATATTTTGAAACGTCAAAAAAAAAGGCCAACAAGGCAATAGTATAGTATGGCGAAAAAAGTCAAAATTTGACCGCTCCTAAAAATGGCTGAAAACAACATAATATAGCTTGTAGAGGCGCGTTATACTATACAAAGTGAAAATAAAGGCCAAAAACGGCCAAAAACCTCATATTTTGGAACGTCGAAAAAAATGGCCAACAAGGCAATAGTATAGTATGGCGAAAAAAGTCAAAATTTGACCGCTCCTAAAAATGGCTGAAAACAACATAGAATAGCTTGTAGAGACGCGTTATACTATACAAAGTGAAAATAAAGGCCAAAAACGGCCAAAAACCTCATATTTTGGAACGTCGAAAAAAATGGCCAACAAGGCAATAGTATAGTATGGCGAAAAAAGTCAAAATTTGACCGCTCCTAAAAATGGCTGAAAACAACATAATATAGCTTGTAGAGGCGCGTTATACTATACAAAGTGAAAATAAAGGCCAAAAACGGCCAAAAACCTCATAATTTGGAACGTCAAAAAAAATGGCCAACAAGGCAATAGTATAGTATGGCGAAAAAAGTAAAAATTTGACCGCTCCTAAAAATGGCTGAAAACAACATAATATAGCTTGTAGAGGCGCGTTATACTATACAAGATGAAAATAAAGGCCAAAAACGGCAAAAAACCTCATATTTTGACACGTCGAAAAAAATGGCCAACAAGGCAATAGTATAGTATGGCGAAAAAAGTCAAAATTTGACCGCTCCTAAAAATGGCTGAAAACAACATAATATAGCTTGTAGAGGCGCGTTATACTATACAAAGTGAAAATAAAGGCCAAAAACGGCCAAAAACCTCATATTTTGGAACGTCGAAAAAAATGGCCAACAAGGCAATAGTATAGTATGGCGAAAAAAGTCAAAATTTGACCGCTCCTAAAAGTGGCTGAAAACAACATAGAATAGCTTGTAGAGACGCGTTATACTATACAAGATGAAAATAAAGGCCAAAAACGGCAAAAAACCTCATATTTTGACACGTCGAAAAAAATGGCCAACAAGGCAATAGTATAGTATGGCGAAAAGTCAAAATTTGACCGCTCCTAAAAGTGGCTGAAAACAACATAGAATAGCTTGTAGAGACGCGTTATACTATACAAAGTGAAAATAAAGGCCAAAAACAGCCAAAAACCTCATATTTTGAAACGTCAAAAAAAAAAGGTCAACAAGGCAATAGTATAGTATGGCGAAAAAAGTCAAAATTTGACCGCTCCTAAAAGTGGCTGAAAACAACATAGAATAGCTTGTAGAGACGCGTTATACTATACAAGATGAAAATAAAGGCCAAAAACGGCAAAAAACCTCATATTTTGGAACGTCGAAAAAAATGGCCAACAAGGCAATAGTATAGTATGGCGAAAAAAGTCAAAATTTGACCGCTCCTAAAAATGGCTCGAATACTGTTTCTATGTATTTTTACAATTATTCATCCTCCATATTTAGTCTGAGACTCTGTCTTCTCAATTGAATACCTACCCAGAAATGGTGAAGTATTAGTTTCTGCAAATTGACCACAGATACCTGAGATGGACCAGTGCCAGAAAATTTACTAACACAAACACATGCCTCACTTCCCAAGATAACCTCAGTACCTGACATGTTAGTAACTGATTCCAACCCTTTCATGTCATGACAACTGTATAAATGCCACTGTCTGATCTCTGTTCATTGTCGAAATTCTGCTTATATGTTTCTTTTGTTCCTTTATCCACGCAAGTGCTTCTAATAAACGTTTCCTGACTGAAGCTTGAAATGGTTTCTTCATTCCTCAATTTCATCACAGAAAATCATCCTATCATATACAAAGTGGGAATAAAAGTTAAAAAGGAAAAAAATTAAAACCTCATATTTTATCATGTGAAAAATATGGCCAACAAGGCAATAGTATAGTATGGCGAAAAAAGTCAAAATTTGACCGCTCCTAGAAGTGGCTGAAAACAACATAGAATAGCTTGTAGAGACGCGTTATACTATACAAAGTGAAAATAAAGGCCAAAAACGGCAAAAAACCTCATATTTTGAAACGTCGAACAAAATGGCCAACAAGGCAATAGTATAGTATGGCGAAAAAAGTCGAAATTTGACCGCTCCTAGAAGTGGCTGAAAACAACATAGAATAGCTTGTAGAGACGCGTTATACTATACAAAGTGAAAATAAAGGCCAAAAACGGCCAAAAACCTCATGTTTTGGAACGTCGAAAAAAAATGGCCAACAAGGCAATAGTATAGTATGGCGAAAAAAGTCGAAATTTGACCGCTCCTAAAAATGGCTGAAAACAACATAGAATAGCTTGTAGAGACGCGTTATACTATACAAAGTGAAAATAAAGGCCAAAAACGGCCAAAAACCTCATATTTTGGAACGTCGAAAAAAATGGCCAACAAGGCAATAGTATAGTATGGCGAAAAAAGTCAAAATTTGACCGCTCCTAAAAATGGCTGAAAACAACATAGAATAGCTTGTAGAGACGCGTTATACGATATAAAGTGAAAGTATAGGCCAGAAAAAGCCAAAAACCTCATATTTTGGCACGTCAACAAAAAATGGCCAACAAGGCAATAGTATAGTATGGCGAAAAAAGTCAAAATTTGACCGCTCCTAAAAGTGGCTGAAAACAACATAGAATAGCTTGTAGAGACGCGTTATACTATACAAAGTGAAAATAAAGGCCAAAAACGGCCAAAAACCTCATATTTTGGAACGTCGAAAAAAATGGCCAACAAGGCAATAGTATAGTATGGCGAAAAAAGTCAAAATTTGACCGCTCCTAAAAGTGGCTGAAAACAACATAGAATAGCTTGTAGAGACGCGTTATACTATACAAAGTGAAAATAAAGGCCAAAAACGGCAAAAAACCTCATATTTTGACACGTCGAACAAAATGGCCAACAAGGCAATAGTATAGTATGGCGAAAAAAGTCAAAATTTGACCGCTCCTAAAAATGGCTGAAAACAACATAGAATAGCTTGTAGAGACGCGTTATACTATACAAAGTGAAAATAAAGGCCAAAAACGGCCAAAAACCTCATATTTTGGAACGTCAAAAAAAATGGCCAACAAGGCAATAGTATAGTATGGCGAAAAAAGTCAAAATTTGACCGCTCCTAAAAATGGCTGAAAACAACATAGAATAGCTTGTAGAGACGCGTTATACTATACAAAGTGAAAATAAAGGCCAAAAACGGCCAAAAACCTCATATTTTGGAACGTCGAAAAAAATGGCCAACAAGGCAATAGTATAGTATGGCGAAAAAAGTCAAAATTTGACCGCTCCTAAAAGTGGCTGAAAACAACATAGAATAGCTTGTAGAGACGCGTTATACTATACAAAGTGAAAATAAAGGTTCAAAACGGCCAAAAACCTCATATTTTGGAACGTCGAAAAAAATGGCCAACAAGGCAATAGTATAGTATGGCGAAAAAAGTCAAAATTTGACCGCTCCTAAAAGTGGCTGAAAACAACATAGAATAGCTTGTAGAGACGTTATACTATACAAAGTGAAAATAAAGGCCAAAACGACCAAAAACCTCATATTTTGGAACGTCGAAAAAAATGGCCAACAAGGCAATAGTATAGTATGGCGAAAAAAGTCAAAATTTGACCGCTCCTAAAAATGGCTGAAAACAACATAGAATAGCTTGTAGAGACGCGTTATACTATACAAAGTGAAAATAAAGGCCAAAAACGGCCAAAAACCTCATATTTTGGAACGTCGAAAAAAATGGCCAACAAGGCAATAGTATAGTATGGCGAAAAAAGTCAAAATTTGACCGCTCCTAAAAATGGCTGAAAACAACATAATATAGCTTGTAGAGGCGCGTTATACTATACAAGGTGAAAATAAAGGTTCAAAACGGCCAAAAACCTCATATTTTGGAACGGCCAAAAAAAGGGCAACAAGGCAATAGTATAGTATGGCGAAAAAAGTCAAAATTTGACCGCTCCTAAAAGTGGCTGAAAACAACATAGAATAGCTTGTAGAGACGCGTTATACTATACAAAGTGAAA
Source organism: Plectropomus leopardus (assembly GCF_026936395.1). Taxonomy (NCBI): domain Eukaryota; kingdom Metazoa; phylum Chordata; class Actinopteri; order Perciformes; family Serranidae; genus Plectropomus; species Plectropomus leopardus. Next base: position 32,553,161 of record NC_142193.1, read on the forward strand.
ATAAAGGCCAAAAACGGCCAAAAACCTCATATTTTGGAACGTCGAAAAAAATGGCCAACAAGGCAATAGTATAGTATGGCGAAAAAAGTCAAAATTTGACCGCTCCTAAAAGTGGCTGAAAACAACATAGAATAGCTTGTAGAGACGCCGTTATACTATACAAAGTGAAAATAAAGGCCAAAAACAGCCAAAAACCTCATATTTTGGAACGTCGAAAAAAATGGCCAACAAGGCAATAGTATAGTATGGCGAAAAAAGTCAAAATTTGACCGCTCCTAAAAATGGCTGAAAACAACATAGAATAGCTTGTAGAGGCGCGTTATACTATACAAGGTGAAAATAAAGGCCAAAAACGGCCAAAAACCTCATATTTTGGCACGTCAACAAAAAATGGCCAACAAGGCAATAGTATAGTATGGCGAAAAGTCAAAATTTGACCGCTCCTAAAAGTGGCTGAAAACAACATAGAATAGCTGGTAGAGACGCGTTATACTATACAAAGTGAAAATAAAGGCCAAAACGGCCAAAAACCTCATATTTTGAACGTCGAAAAAATGGCCAACAAGGCAATAGTATAGTATGGCGAAAAAGTCAAAATTTGACCGCTCCTAAAAATGGCTGAAAACAACATAGAATAGCTTGTAGAGGCGTTATACTATACAAAGTGAAAATAAAGGCCAAAAACGGCCAAAAACCTCATATTTTGGAACGTCGAAAAAATGGCCAACAAGGCAATAGTATAGTATGGCGAAAAAGTCGAAATTTGACCGCTCCTAGAAGTGGCTGAAAACAACATAGAATAGCTTGTAGAGACGCGTTATACTATACAAAGTGAAAATAAAGGCCAAAAACGGCCAAAAACCTCATATTTTGACACGTCGAACAAAATGGCCAACAAGGCAATAGTATAGTATGGCGAAAAAAGTCGAAATTTGACCGCTCCTAAAAATGGCTGAAAACAACATAGAATAGCTTGTAGAGACGCGTTATACTATACAAAGTGAAAATAAAGGCCAAAACGGCCAAAAACCTCATATTTTGAACGTCGAAAAAATGGACAAAAAGGAAATAGTATAGTATGGCAAAAAAAGTCAAAATTTGACCGCTCCTAAAAATGGCTGAAAACAACATAGAATAGCTTGTAGAGACGCGTTATACTATACAAAGTGAAAATAAAGGCCAAAAACAGCCAAAAACCTCATATTTGAGAACGTCGAAAAAAATGGCCAACAAGGCAATAGTATAGTATGGCGAAAAAAGTCGAAATTTGACCGCTCCTAAAAATGGCTGAAAACAACATAGAATAGCTTGTAGAGACGCGTTATACGATACAAAGTGAAAGTAAAGGCCAGAAAAAGCCAAAAACCTCATATTTTGGAACGTCGAAAAAAATGGCCAACAAGGCAATAGTATAGTATGGCGAAAAAAGTCAAAATTTGACCGCTCCTAAAAGTGGCTGAAAACAACATAGAATAGCTTGTAGAGACATGTTATACTATACAAAGTGAAAATAAAGGCCAAAACGGCCAAAAACCTCATATTTTGAACGTCAAAAAAATGGCCAACAAGGCAATAGTATAGTATGGCGAAAAAAGTCAAAATTTGACCGCTCCTAAAATGGCTGAAAACAACATAATATAGCTTGTAGAGGCGCGTTATACTATACAAAGTGAAAATAAAGGTTCAAAACGACCAAAAACCTCATATTTTGAAACGTCAACAAAAATGGCCAACAAGGCAATAGTATAGTATGGCGAAAAAAGTCAAAATTTGACCGCTCCTAAAAGTGGCTGAAAACAACATAGAATAGCTTGTAGAGACGCGTTATACTATACAAAGTGAAAATAAAGGCCAAAAAAAGCCAAAAACCTCATATTTTGGAACGTCGAAAAAAATGGCCAACAAGGCAATAGTATAGTATGGCGAAAAAAGTCAAAATTTGACCGCTCCTAAAAATGGCTGAAAACAACATAGAATAGCTTGTAGAGGCGCGTTATACTATACAAGGTGAAAATAACGGTTCAAAACAGCCAAAAACCTCATATTTTGGAACGTCGAAAAAAAATGGCCAACAAGGCAATAGTATAGTATGGCGAAAAAAGTCAAAATTTGACCGCTCCTAAAAGTGGCTGAAAACAACATAGAATAGCTTGTAGAGACGCGTTATACTATACAAAGTGAAAATAAAGGCCAAAAGCGGCAAAAACCTCATATTTTGGAACGTCGAAAAAAAATGGCCAACAAGGCAATAGTATAGTATGGCGAAAAAAGTCAAAATTTGACCGCTCCTAAAAATGGCTGAAAACAACATAGAATAGCTTGTAGAGGCGCGTTATACTATACAAAGTGAAAATAAAGGCCAAAAACGGCCAAAAACCTCATGTTTTGGAACGTCGAAAAAAAATGGCCAACAAGGCAATAGTATAGTATGGCGAAAAAAGTCAAAATTTGACCGCTCCTAAAAATGGCTGAAAACAACATAGAATAGCTTGTAGAGACGTTAAACTATACAAAGTGAAAATAAAGGCCAAAAACGGCCAAAAACCTCATATTTTGGCACGTCAAAAAAAAATGGCCAACAAGGCAATAGTATAGTATGGCGAAAAAAGTCAAAATTTGACCGCTCCTAAAAATGGCTGAAAACAACATAGAATAGCTTGTAGAGACGTTATACGATACAAAGTGAAAATAAAGGCCAAAAAAAGCCAAAAACCTCATATTTTGGAACGTCAAAAAAAATGGCCAACAAGGCAATAGTATAGTATGGCGAAAAAAGTCAAAATTTGACCGCTCCTAAAAGTGGCTGAAAACAACATAGAATAGCTTGTAGAGACGTTATACTATACAAGATGAAAATAAAGGCCAAAAACGGCAAAAAACCTCATATTTTGACACGTCGAAAAAAATGGCCAACAAGGCAATAGTATAGTATGGCGAAAAAAGTCAAAATTTGACCGCTCCTAAAAGTGGCTGAAAACAACATAGAATAGCTTGTAGAGACGTTATACTATACAAAGTGAAAATAAAGGCCAAAACGGCCAAAAACCTCATATTTTGAACGTCGAAAAAATGGCCAACAAGGCAATAGTATAGTATGGCGAAAAAAGTCAAAATTTGACCGCTCCTAAAAGTGGCTGAAAACAACATAGAATAGCTTGTAGAGACGCGTTATACTATACAAAGTGAAAATAAAGGCCAAAAACGGCCAAAAACCTCATATTTTGGAACGTCGAAAAAAATGGCCAACAAGGCAATAGTATAGTATGGCGAAAAAAGTCAAAATTTGACCGCTCCTAAAAGTGGCTGAAAACAACATAGAATAGCTTGTAGAGACGCGTTATACTATACAAAGTGAAAATAAAGGCCAAAAAACAAAAAACCTCATATTTTGGAACGTCGAAAAAAATGGCCAACAAGGCAATAGTATAGTATGGCGAAAAAAGTCAAAATTTGACCGCTCCTAAAAGTGGCTGAAAACAACATAGAATAGCTTGTAGAGACGCGTTATACTATACAAAGTGAAAATAAAGGCCAAAAACAGCCAAAAACCTCATATTTTGGAACGTCGAAAAAAATGGCCAACAAGGCAATAGTATAGTATGGCGAAAAAAGTCAAAATTTGACCGCTCCTAAAAATGGCTGAAAACAACATAATATAGCTTGTAGAGGCGCGTTATACTATACAAAGTGAAAATAAAGGCCAAAAACGGCCAAAAACCTCATATTTTGACATGTCGAAAAAAATGGCCAACAAGGCAATAGTATAGTATGGCGAAAAAAGTCAAAATTTGACCGCTCCTAAAAGTGGCTGAAAACAACATAGAATAGCTTGTAGAGGCGCGTTGTACTATACAAAGTGAAAATAAAGGCCAAAAACGGCAAAAAACCTCATGTTTTGGAACGTCGAAAAAAAATGGCCAACAAGGCAATAGTATAGTATGGCAAAAAAGTCAAAATTTGACCGCTCCTAAAAGTGGCTGAAAACAACATAGAATAGCTTGTAGAGACGCGTTATACTATACAAAGTGAAAATAAAGGCCAAAACGGCCAAAAACCTCATATTTTGAAACGTCGAAAAAATGGCCAACAAGGCAATAGTATAGTATGGCGAAAAAAGTCAAAATTTGACCGCTCCTAAAAATGGCTGAAAACAACATAGAATAGCTTGTAGAGACGCGTTATACTATACAAAGTGAAAATAAAGGCCAAAAACGGCCAAAAACCTCATATTTTGGAACGTCGAAAAAAATGGCCAACAAGGCAATAGTATAGTATGGCGAAAAAAGTCAAAATTTGACCGCTCCTAAAAATGGCTGAAAACAACATAGAATAGCTTGTAGAGACGCGTTATACTATACAAAGTGAAAATAAAGGCCAAAAAGCCAAAAAACCTCATATTTGGGAAAGTCGAAAAAATGGCCAACAAGGCAATAGTATAGTATGGCGAAAAAAGTCAAAATTTGACCGCTCCTAAAAATGGCTGAAAACAACATAAAATAGCTTGTAGAGAGACGTTATACTATACAAAGTGAAAATAAAGGCCAAAACGGCCAAAAACCTCATATTTTGGAACGTCGAAAAAAATGGCCAACAAGGCAATAGTATAGTATGGCGAAAAAAGTCAAAATTTGACCGCTCCTAAAATGGCTGAAAACAACATAGAATAGCTTGTAGAGACGCCAAGTTATACTATACAAAGTGAAAATAAAGGCCAAAACGGCCAAAAATCTCAAAATTTAGAACGTCAAAAAAAAAAGGCCAACAAGGCAATAGTATAGTATGGCGAAAAAAGTCAAAATTTGACCGCTCCTAAAAGTGGCTGAAAACAACATAGAATAGCTTGTAGAGACGCGTTATACTATACAAAGTGAAAATAAAGGCCAAAAACGGCCAAAAACCTCATATTTTGGAACGTCGAAAAAATGGGCAACAAGGCAATAGTATAGTATGGCGAAAAAAAGTAAAAATTTGCCCGCTCCTAAAATGGCTGAAAACAACATAGAATAGCTTGTAGAGACGCGTTATACTATACAAAGTGAAAATAAAGGCCAAAAACAGCCAAAAACCTCATATTTTGAAACGTCAAAAAAAAAAGGCCAACAAGGCAATAGTATAGTATGGCGAAAAAAGTCAAAATTTGACCGCTCCTAAAAATGGCTGAAAACAACATAGAATAGCTTGTAGAGACGCGTTATACTATACAAGGTGAAAAGAAAGGCCAAAACGGCCAAAACCTCATATTTTGAACGTCGAAAAAATGGCCAACAAGGCAATAGTATAGTATGGCGAAAAAAGTCAAAATTTGACCGCTCCTAAAAATGGCTGAAAACAACATAGAATAGCTTGTAGAGGTGCGTTATACTATACAAGGTGAAAATAAAGGTTCAAAACGGCCAAAAACCTCATATTTTGGAACGTCGAAAAAAATGGCCAACAAGGCAATAGTATAGTATGGCGAAAAAAGTCAAAATTTGACCGCTCCTAAAAATGGCTGAAAACAACATAGAATAGCTTGTAGAGACGTTATACTATACAAAGTGAAAATAAAGGCCAAAACGGCCAAAACCTCATATTTTGAACGTCAAAAAAATGGCCAACAAGGCAATAGTATAGTATGGCGAAAAAAGTCAAAATTTGACCGCTCCTAAAAATGGCTGAAAACAACATAGAATAGCTTGTAGAGACGCGTTATACTATACAAAGTGAAAATAAAGGCCAAAAAAAGCCAAAAACCTCATATTTTGGAACGTCGAAAAAAATGGCCAACAAGGCAATAGTATAGTATGGCGAAAAAAGTCAAAATTTGACCGCTCCTAAAAATGGCTGAAAACAACATAGAATAGCTTGTAGAGACGTTATACTATACAAAGTGAAAATAAAAGGCCAAAAACAGCCAAAACCTCATATTTTGAACGTCAAAAAACAAAAACTGGCCAACAAGGCAATAGTATAGTATGGCGAAAAAAGTCAAAATTTGACCGCTCCTAAAAATGGCTGAAAACAACATAGAATAGCTTGTAGAGGCGCGTTATACTATACAAGGTGAAAATAAAGGTTCAAAACGGCCAAAAACCTCATATTTTGGAACGTCGAAAAAAATGGCCAACAAGGCAATAGTATAGTATGGCGAAAAAGTCAAAATTTGACCGCTCCTAAAAGTGGCTGAAAACAACATAGAATAGCTTGTAGAGACGCGTTACACTATACAAAGTGAAAAAAAAGGCAAAAAACGGAAAAAACCCTCATATTTTGAAACGTCGAAAAAATGGCCAACAAGGCAATAGTATAGTATGGCGAAAAAAGTCAAAATTTGACCGCTCCTAAAAATGGCTGAAAACAACATAGAATAGCTTGTAGAGACGCGTTATACTATACAAAGTGAAAATAAAGGCCAAAAACAGCCAAAAACCTCATATTTTGGAACGTCAAAAAATGGCCAACAAGGCAATAGTATAGTATGGCGAAAAAAGTCAAAATTTGACCGCTCCTAAAAATGGCTGAAAACAACATAGAATAGCTTGTAGAGACGCGTTATACTATACAAAGTGAAAATAAAGGCCAAAAACGGCCAAAAACCTCATATTTTGGAACGTCGAAAAAAATGGCCAACAAGGCAATAGTATAGTATGGCGAAAAAAGTCAAAATTTGACCGCTCCTAAAAATGGCTGAAAACAACATAATATAGCTTGTAGAGGCGCGTTATACTATACAAAGTGAAAATAAAGGCCAAAAACGGCCAAAAACCTCATATTTTGGAACGTCAAAAAAAATGGCCAAAAAGGCAATAGTATAGTATGGCAAAAAGTCAAAATTTGACCGCTCCTAAAATGGCTGAAAACAACATAGAATAGCTTGTAGAGACGCGTTATACTATACAAAGTGAAAATAAAAGGCCAAAAAGCCAAAAACCTCATATTTTGGAACGTCGAAAAAAAATGGCCAACAAGGCAATAGTATAGTATGGCGAAAAAAGTCGAAATTTGACCGCTCCTAGAAGTGGCTGAAAACAACATAGAATAGCTTGTAGAGACGCGTTATACTATACAAAGTGAAAATAAAGGCCAAAAACGGCAAAAAACCTCATATTTTGACACGTCGAAAAAAATGGCCAACAAGGCAATAGTATAGTATGGCGAAAAAAGTCAAAATTTGACCGCTCCTAAAAGTGGCTGAAAACAACATAGAATAGCTTGTAGAGACGCGTTATACTATACAAAGGAAAAATAAAGGCCAAAAAACGCCAAAACCTCATATTTTGACACGTCAACAAAATGGCCAACAAGGCAATAGTATAGTATGGCGAAAAAAGTCAAAATTTGACCGCTCCTAAAAGTGGCTGAAAACAACATAGAATAGCTTGTAGAGACGCGTTATACTATACAAAGTGAAAATAAAGGCCAAAAACGGCCAAAAACCTCATATTTTGGCACGTCAACAAAAAATGGCCAACAAGGCAATAGTATAGTATGGCAAAAAAAGTCAAAATTTGACCGCTCCTAAAAGTGGCTGAAAACAACATAGAATAGCTTGTAGAGACGCGTTATACTATACAAAGTGAAAATAAAGGCCAAAAACGGCCAAAAACCTCATATGTTGGAACGTCGAAAAAAATGGCCAACAAGGCAATAGTATAGTATGGCGAAAAAAGTCAAAATTTGACCGCTCCTAGAAGTGGCTGAAAACAACATAGAATAGCTTGTAGAGACGCGTTATACTATACAAAGTGAAAATAAAGGCCAAACGGCCAAAACGGCCAAAACCTCATATTTTGGAACGTCGAAAAAATGGCCAACAAGGCAATAGTATAGTATGGCGAAAAAAGTCAAAATTTGACCGCTCCTAAAAATGGCTGAAAACAACATAGAATAGCTTGTAGAGGCGCGTTGTACTATACAAAGTTAAAACAAAGGCCAAAAACGGCCAAAAACCTCATATTTTGGCACGTCGAAAAAAATGGCCAACAAGGCAATAGTATAGTATGGCGAAAAAAGTCAAAATTTGACCGCTCCTAAAAGTGGCTGAAAACAACATAGAATAGCTTGTAGAGACGCGTTATACTATACAAAGTGAAAATAAAGGCCAAAAAAAGCCAAAAACCTCATATTTTGAACGTCGAACAAAATGGCCAACAAGGCAATAGTATAGTATGGCGAAAAAAGTCAAAATTTGACCGCTCCTAGAAGTGGCTGAAAACAACATAGAATAGCTTGCAGAGACGTGTTATACTATACAAAGTGAAAACAAAGGCCAAAAACGGCCAAAAACGGCCAAAAACCTCATATGTTGGAACGTCGAAAAAAATGGCCAACAAGGCAATAGTATAGTATGGCGAAAAAAGTCAAAATTTGACCGCTACTAAAAATGGCTGAAAACAACATAGAATAGCTTGTAGACGCGCGTTATACTATACAAAGTGAAAATAAAGGCCAAAAACGGCCAAAAACCTCATATTTTGACACATTGAACAAAATGGCCAACAAGGCAATAGTATAGTATGGCGAAAAAAGTCAAAATTTGACCGCTCCTAGAAGTGGCTGAAAACAACATAGAATAGCTTGTAGAGACGCGTTATACTATACAAAGTGAAAATAAAGGCCAAAAACGGCCAAAAACCTCATATGTTGGAACGTCGAAAAAAATGGCCAACAAGGCAATAGTATAGTATGGCGAAAAAAGTCAAAATTTGACCGCTCCTAGAAGTGGCTGAAAACAACATAGAATAGCTTGTAGAGACGCGTTATACTATACAAAGTGAAAATAAAGGCCAAAAACGGCCAAAAACCTCATATTTTGGAACGTCGAAAAAAATGGCCAACAAGGCAATAGTATAGTATGGCGAAAAAAGTCAAAATTTGACCGCTCCTAAAAGTGGCTGAAAACAACATAGAATAGCTTGTAGAGACGCGTTATACTATACAAAGTGAAAATAAAGGCCAAAAACGGCCAAAAACCTCATATTTTGGCACGTCGAAAAAAATGGCCAACAAGGCAATAGTATAGTATGGCGAAAAAAGTCAAAATTTGACCGCTTCCTAAAGTGGCTGAAAACAACATAGAATAGCTTGTAGAGACGCGTTATACTATACAAAGTGAAAATAAAGGTTCAAAACGGCCAAAAACCTCATATTTTGGCACGTCGAACAACATGGCCAACAAGGCAATAGTATAGTATGGCAAAAAAAGTCAAAATTTGACCGCTACTAAAAATGGCTGAAAACAACATAATATAGCTTGTAGAGGCGCGTTATACTATACAAAGTGAAAATAAAGGTTCAAAACGGCCAAAAACCTCATATGTTGGAACGTCGAAAAAAATGGCCAACAAGGCAATAGTATAGTAAAGGCCAAAAACCTGATATTTTAGCACGTCAGATCGGGACTGAGTGGTTTTTCGGTCGTTGTCTGTGCAGAATGGGTGTTTTATGCTGATTAATGTCGTTTTCGTGCTAGTTTATGGTTTCGTGAAGTAGCTGTTACTTTTACTTTGATCTGTTTTTTGATCTGTATCCATAAACACACAGTTTTTGTTATCAACATGGTGTTAATGATATTACACGTGTTGCTCCTCCATACTTGCATTATTGCGTTAACCCTTTCATGTCTTCTGGAGCTGTGATTCAGAAATGGTGGCAGGTGTGCTGTAATCCATATCTGAGCACCTCCTAAAAGTCTTGTGGACCAATAATGTTGCTTGGTCGAAACTACTTGATCTTTAATATGTTGCAAAAAATGAACCCAAATGGCGCAGAAATGTCGTAGTACAGTATGTTGTTAATAATGCAGTATTGTATGTCTCCAAAAATGACTCCAAAATTTAATTGTATACTATGTTGTTAAAAATCACCCAAAATAACGTCATATTAATGTATGTCGTCAATGTCCGCACCAAAATGCCACATAACACTACAGTATACTATGCTGTCAAAAATCTCTCGAGATTGTCATAGTATCGTACATTACGCCGAAAAATGTCATAAAAATGCCATATAACAGTATCACATACTTGCAGAATTTCTCGCCATCCTTTCCACAGATCTTACGCTGCGCTCTGAGCTCGCCAAAACATTTCACAAACCGCTGAATGTTTTACAGCAGACACCACCACACGCATACGCAGCGCTGCGACGGCCATACTTCAGTCGTCACGCAAGCACGCCTGAAAAACATACTGAATACGTGTTCGACTTACCCAGTTTGATGATGCCTATTTCCTGCAGATCCTCCCACGTGATGTCGGTGATGAACTCGATATTCTCGTAACCGTTCTGCACCAACACCTGGTGGTACTGGCTCAGGCCGATCGCAGACAGCCACTCTCCCAGACTGGCCTGTAGGAGGAGAGTCGTGAGCGCTCGCCTGCCTCTGAAAACAGGCCCGCAGCGTAGTCTGAGTGTGTGTGCTGGTTTACTCACAGGTTTGTGCTCCGGCAGCCACTCGCTGACACTCAGTTTGTTAATCTCTGATGTCATCTTCTTCCTGTGACCTGGTTTAGTTATTCCAATCGCTGTCAGATCCTACACACACAAACACACACCAGGACAAAGAGGTGAGATGCAGAGGTGGCATGTTCACACTTTTTCCTCCACAAAGAGAAATTAAATCTCCAGCAGTCTCTCTCTCTCACTCACTCTCACTCGCACACACACACACACACACACACACACACACACACACACACACACACACAGAGGAAATCAGAGACAGTGACAGCGTGACATCTGATGAAAGCTCCTGCCAGTTGAGAAGAGAGCGGCAATGTAAATGTCTCAAAATCATAAGAAAAGCGAGAAAAGCAAAAGCAAATGTCTGCAGCGAAAAAGGAAGCAAGACGTAATCTGCTCGATTCTCAAAGATATTTAAATTCACTTCATACTCATTTCTTTGTTATAACTTTTAAAAAGCTCAAACTTAAATTAAGACTACTCGAAATGACGGTGTCCAGCTTGTTTTTAAACTGTACTTAATAAAGAAAGAAAGTGCATCATCCTGTTGTTGTTTGCTCTTTTTGTTTCTGTATATTTCAGTGGTGGACACACAAGAACACACTTTTTACAAACACACATGAACACACACATGTGATTGCATAACTCAATACACACTTTATGCAGCTGTGACCCAAACACACAGCAGGAGAGGCAGAAGACAACCACATCTCTGACCAGAGGCTTTTTTAAAATAGCCTCGCTCTGAACCAGTCAGCATGCACAGTGCGCACACATATACAAATAATTTTTGTGTGCTGTAAATTATTTGTATGTAGGTGAGCGTGGCGGAGAGCTTCGGTCCAGTTCCTCAAAACAGGCAGCAGCCGCAGTGTTGGAGGTGATGGAGGGTCAGGACTTTGTGCTTGTTTTTAATGATGCATTCTTTTTATTTTTTTAGCACCACTTTGTAGTTCACACTAAATTCAGACTACAACAAAAGCAGCTATTAATGTCTAAAAACATCACAACAAGGGGGTGGGGGGGCTGTGAAATTGGAGATTCTGAGCTACGACAATCCCAAAAAAAGCCACTACAGTCCTGCAGGGATGCAGCAGCCGGGAGCTTGGTGCAGCACTGGAGTAGTTCACGTGTGCTCATTTAATCTTTTTTTAATGGTTTACATGCAGCTTGAAAACATCAAGGACAGCACAAATCAAAGTCGTGCAGACTTGTTTCCATTGTGGTCCTTGGAGGTGCCTGCGACCTCTCTGGGGGTTCGGGGGGGTCAGGGTTCAGGTGCCTTACCTCCGGGGTCATTCGGCTAATGGTGGGCAAGTCATACCCAGCGCCCAGGAAGTTTGGAGCGTAGACCTGCAGCTGAAAGTCGCTCAGCCATTGGACAACGGCCTCTGAGC
>NC_142193.1:32570000-32595000 GCF_026936395.1 Plectropomus leopardus
CTACCCGTCAGTCAGCGGGGTTTTAATTTTGCTGTGTGGATATTTCAGAGGCTTTAAAAAGTGCCTCTCTTGCAGTTTTAAACAGCGTGTTTGCTGAAAATGTCTGGCGTGCAGCTTTTTTAGTAAATAACCACCTTTAGAGAGCTTCAAACTAAGAACACACTCAGTACAATGTCTCTGTGGTTATAAACGACCCGAGGGCAGCGGATAACGCTCGTATTTTTACAAGCAAACTCAAGAACCGCCTTTATAGTCTGGCTTTTGATTTTTATCCTCTCAGTTTGTTTTATTGATTTATATATTATCTTATTCTATTTTAGTATCAGAATTATCATTAAACGAGTTACTATCTAATTTTATCACATTTTACAGTTTTATCTTTTAGTGTTTAATTATCTAATTTTTATCATATTTTACTGTTTTATTATCTAATTTTATCGTATTTTACTGTTTTATCTTTTAGTGTTTAATTATCTAATTTTATCTTATTTTACTGTTTTATCTTGTAGTGTTTTATTATCTAATTTTTTCATATTTTACTGTTTTATTATCTAATTTTATTGTATTTTACTGAGTTACCTTTAATTATTTCACTTTATTTTTTAACCCTTCCTCCAGTGTTTCCTCAGTGTGACATTTTTCTGAGCTTGAATGGACTGTGGGTTAGGGGGCTGGCGGGGTCACGTATTCTTTTTTTATTTATCTGTTCGTCTGCTACATTATTATTGTATGAAAAGTTCTATACAAATACAGTTTGACTGATTGACTGATTGATTGATATATATATTGGTCTGTGTGTCTCGGAGTGTGTTAAAGTGTAGGAGTGAGCGATGAGCCTCCAGGTAAAACTTTCCAAGTCTGCACTGTCAGATAAAGTGACTGCAGTCTATTAAATATGATGCACAACACTTTTATCACCGTCTCATCACCCAGTGACTCATCAGATTCTGGAGAAAGCGTCTGCATTTGTCTCTCCTTTAGTTTGTCTTTCTTCTACGGAGGCCCTGAGAGGCAAGTGAGTAAAAAAACAACACAAAAACAAAAAACCTCTAGATCCATTTGTGAGATCTGATCTGAATTTTTTTTTCTCCTCTGTGTTTGTGGGTCGAGAAAGTGTTGCATCAAGATCATTTTCAAGTGTTTGTTGTTGTAATAATTTTGGGCTCAAGAGGCTGAAGTGCACCATGACCCCACGTTCTAAAACGGGATTAAAAACACTCACGTTTTCTTCCACGACAGTTCATTTCTAAACATGACGTACATAATTAGAAGTTAAATAACATAACAAACATCATTTTTTTAGTCATTTTAGAGTAAAAATGAAACTGAAAAAATGGCAAATGACAAAAAAAATCGGCAAAAAAACAAACAAACAACAAAAAAAACTTTTCACTTGATTTTAGAGATGGAAAAAAGACTATATTCTAGAAATATTATATCAGCAAAACCTGTTTTTACCTGGCAAATTTTTATAGACTTGTTTTTATAAGATCTCATCTTTTAATTATTTTACTTACTTCCTTTTTTGTGGTTTTATTGCCTTTTAATTTCTTTAATCTTTTTAAAATTTGTTTTAATTTTATATTGACATTTTGCGTCCTGCCTTGTTAAATGCCAGGCTGTGGGGGAGGGGCACAGTGCAGGTGTGTGTGTGTGTGTGTGTGTGTGTGTGTGTGTGTGTGTGTGTGTGTGTGTGTGTGTGTGTGTGTGTGTCGTACCTTAACCCCCTCAGCCTGTGCATGGAGGATGTGTGCAGCACTGCCGGCGCTCTGACCGCTGCCGGACGACCTCACACTGGTTACACTGCCAGAACTCCCCACACTGCTGCGGTCTCCACCTGTAACACACACACACACACACACACACACAGACACACACACACACACACACACACACACACACACACACACACACACACACACACACACACACACGTACCAACAAAAAACACAAATGCATTCACACGCATGCAAACAACATGTATCGATTTGGTGCAAACAGATGTACACATGCAACACACAGATGGATGCACACACAAACACACCCACCCCCGTGCACACGCACACGCACGCGCACGCGCACACACACACACACACACACACACACACACACACACACACACACACACACACACACACACATTGAGTGGTTTAGCTGGTATCCAAAGCATCGTGGTAACAGGTGCGACTCTCCTTTGAAATGCACTGGGCAGCATGTGGTCGGATGGACAGGACAGACGGACGGATGGACAGACGGACGGACGGACGGACGGACAGGGTGACGGACGACTGAGCGACAAACACAGAAGCGGAGTAAACAGGACACGCCTTTCACACACACTCTTGTCTCGCTCTCATGCTCTCTCCTTCCTAATCTTTTGCTTCTCTCTCACACGAAGACGTCTCCAAACATCCAGCTGGACAGACACACAGACTGTGGACCGATGCAGACGGCGGTCCCACACACGGCCGCTGAGTTGTGCTAAGCTTCAGATGGAGGGAGCAGCAGGACATGGGGGTGGGGGGGGGGGGCTGTCAGGAGCAGGTCAAAGAGTATCTGAAAGCCTTCGTGGTGTTTTCGGCTCAGTGAGTAAATCGGTAAATAAATGGATGAGTTCTGCTCGTCGGCACGATTTGGCAGAAAAGCCTTTTTTTTTGTGAACAGACGTCAGATACTGTTTGACCCCCGGAGGTCGGAGTTTACGGAGTCGGGGGTTGTGGGCTGAGCGCAGCGCGGCTTAGTTACCTGCCACGGGCTTGCGCAGCACCCAGATCTCCTCGTTGGAGCCTCCGTGGGGCCCGCCGGACGTGGTGGGGGAGCTGTGAGGACTTGCCTCTGAGCCGCGACAACCTTCAACACAGAACACCACTGTTAGCCGCTAACCGACCCTAAACCGGCCTGGCAGCACCCGGATCCTCTCGCTATCAAAGATTAGCATTTAAAGCAACAAAATGTGATGTTTTTGTCAACTTTGGGGCAGCGGAATAACTAAAGATACAACTGACAGATTATTGGTTGATGGGGTTAACGTGTTAGAAACGTACCAACACTTTAGCATTATTTTGAAGTTGTTTTTCTGTCCATATGGTGAATGTATAAGTCCAAAATTCGCTCTCCTTTTTGCTCTCTTTTGATCACCGCCATTTTATGAGAAAAATATTTTTTCTTCTTTTTTCAGGTAAAGCGTCACTACGTTCAGCAACTAGCTGCTAATGTTGCTATTTGGTAAAGCTGGAAGATGTAAAACCAAAACCATGAAATAAGAGGTTAAAAAAGCTCTTTTATAACCCTTTCATAACTTTATATTCAAACGACACGCTGACATTACATGCAGTTATCTGATTCATTGATCAGCGCAGCTTCAATGCTTAAAATTATATACTTTGTTTTCCTAAACTTGAATTTCAAACCATGATAAAACACGAATAAAGGAAATAAAATCAGCATGTCCTAACAGAACAGTTATAGTGGTAATTATTAATTCAGCCACATAGTTTTTACACCACTACGTTATATTTGATATTATGTTAACACAGTTATAGCAGTTATGTTGAGTTTTGATCCTCCGTTGAAGCTAAAAGTCTCCAAAATGGTTGGTTGAGTCCAGCTGCCGACACTCCCGTCACCGGGACGTGAGGCGAAAATCACCTCAGTTAGCATCGACTCGGCGTCCCGGCTCAGACTCGGGATGAATGACTCCACATATCGAGTCAAACTAACAGGTCCTGCATGTTCTGTGTGATCACACCGTCTCAAAAATACTACGAAAACTAAACGACTAAACGACTGACTACTAATTACTTGTGCAGATTACAGCTGCTGTAACGATGCTTTCAGCCAAATAAGAGCTAAGTGGGGCTTAAGTACATTTTTTTGTGAGAAAGATCAAAATGACAGAGGGGCCAGTAGGAGAGCAGGGTGATGGGCTTTTTTGTTTTTTAGGATAATAAGGTTCACTCTTACACACTTTCATCCATACACACACGCTCACACACAAACACACACAGAAATAAATACAGCATATATATATATAGATATATGAAAACATTTATATACCCATAGTACATAAATAAATCCATAACATGAATATCTGTGTATATACACATATATGCCATAATGTACATACACATACATATATAATGCATCCGTACGTGTGTGATTATATATGTAAGCCTGGTCAGAATGGGGCTGCTGTAGTGCATTTGGAGAGAGTCATAAACCATTATAACCATCTTAATAAGGGTGTATAAATGGTTTATATGTGTGACCGACGGAGAAACACACATTTCAAAGAGCTGTCTGCTTTTTCGTAACGCCGCAGCGACTTCCTGTGGCCATTTTGAATCCTTCCAAGTCAAAGTCAGAAGAAACGGTCTGTTTTCAAAGACTCTGAACAACCTTTAATTTGACTTTAGTCAGAAACAAGCTGCCTTCAAGGCTCATCGTCCGAATGTAGTTACAAGTAAAGGCATCATATTTTAATTTTGATTTCAGTGCTGCATTATATGGGAGCCCATTTCTGCCAATATGATGGAAGGAAATATCCTCTACGAGAAACTTTCTCAAATTAACGACCAAGTATCCAAAAGAAATGACATCTTAAACTACCAAGAAACCTTCCAAAAATAATGAGTTATTATATCAAAATAATGAGTGTATCAAAAAATATTTGTTACTCTATCAAAATAATGAGGTAGTATATAATAGTAATATTTAGTTAGCATGTCAAAATTATTAGTATCTCAAAATTATGACTTTGTATCTCAACAATGAGAAATGTTTTCAAAATAACTTTCTCAAGGAAATGACTTAATATTCCCAAAATAATGGTATTGCCTTTCAAAATAATGAGAAATCTACATAATGAGTTAGTATCTGAAATTAATGATTTAGTCTCCAAAATAATGGCTTAGAATCTCACAATAATGACTATCTCAAAACAATAACTTTCACAAAATCACTGATTTATCTTCATGATGAGAACTTTCTCAAAAATATTGAATCAGCATCTCTAAATATGACTCAGCATCACTACATAATGAGAAACTTTCTAGAAATAATGACAGTTTAGTTCCTCATTATTTCAACATGTTAAGTCTAAGTCATTAGTTTTGAAATGTCATTTCTTTAAAATTATAATAAGAAACTCAATTTAAGGAGAATTTCTTCTTAGCAATGTTAAGAAAATGTTTTATGAATGGAAGAAAAAACAATTAGATATAAAAGTCATTATTTTGGAGAAAGTTTCTCATTATAATGACAAAAAAAGATCTTTTTACATCACATTGGCAGAAATTTAACAGAATTTTTGTTTTTGTATAAACAATATGAGAAGAAATCGACTCTGCTGGAGGAAACAAAATGTTGCCCAGCGAAGGCTCCCATTCACAGAGCAGAAAGTTTACAGTCAGCGAGCATCTTACCTGCAAAGCATCCTGGGTGACATTTTCTAACAACCTGACATTTAATAACTTGATTTCTTTGCATGTAATACATAAATCCAGCATGTATTTTTAATATTTTGTGTTCAAGAAGCCGAGAATGTGCAAAGCTCTTCAGAAATCTGTGAAGTATGAATTATTTCCAATTGCAATTTCTTAGACAGAAAATATCACCCATTAATGTCAAAAACAGCAGCAACTCCAATAAAAACCTCAAACTTAACTGTCAGAAGCATCAACTCTGTTTCAGCACATCAGAACCTTTTACAGACTTTTTTACCCGGCAAACGTTTGCTATAAAAGCTCTAAATTTTCCTGAAATATTCCCACTTTTCAGCATTACCACACACACTCACACACACATTTAGGGTATAATGTGGGTTAAAAGGTGGCGTTCAAATGATCAGACAATAACACACAGAACAGGCAGAACAAAAAAACACACACATGTACACAGTCCGGTCAGGAGGAGGTGTGTATGACTGGTGTGTGTTCAGGGAACTAGCAGGGTTGTGGCGGTGGCGGGGGCGGTGGTGATGTACGGGGAAAGAACAAAAGGAAGGAAAAATAATAAGTGCAAAACAAAATAAAAAAGGGAAGACATTAAAGTGAAGCACAACTCAGGAGAACAGAGGTCTGCCGTAACATGGTGAGCTCGCCTCTTTTTCACCAGCAGAAATTCACAAACGGCTCCTATGTGAGCAGATCAGGAGCCTCATTGTGAAATCATTAACGAGACACTGACGATTATAATATTAATATCACAGCTTTTAAAGATGCAACTGGTAGGATGTTAAAATACGGTGGCCGACGAGTGCAAACGCGCTAAAACTGCCCAAAACATTTCCATACAGAGCCAAATTATGTTACCAACACAAAACAATATTGTAATTAAGGTTTTACATTGTAAATGCACTCATAAATCATGAGCAAAAAAAACATTTCTATGTGAGTTTTTTTTCTGTCCAGAAAAGACGTGTGTACAATGTCCATGAAGACATCTTTATGACCTCCAGAAAAGACATATACTACATACATCATTTTCTGGACGTAGCATAGATGTCTTTTCTGGACATTTGCACGACATTTCATATTATGTTGTCATGGGCGACTGATATTACATTTGTGGGAACTTTCCCTGCATTTGTGGGCTTTTATTAGATTAAAAGCTGCATTTTACATTTTTGGTTCATTACATTTGTGGGCTGTTTTTTTTTGGGGGTGTAATTGAATAATTAATTAATTTTAATTTTTTGCCCTTGACGGCCAACGTACAAAAACACCAAAGATACAGTCAACCTTAAACTACGAAAGGTAATGTTGTCAGACATGCACACTATAGTTTACATACCAACCAAATCCAGCGTAACAACGACTACGATGACTTCATATGACGGCAACCACTAAGTAAAGTGGTGATTGGAGAACATGATTCATACAAAAAATAGAGTTCGATTGTCTGAGAATCTTCAGGATCACAGCTGTAACGGCCCCTTTACACTTGATAAGTTTTGGGCTGATGAGTCTTTATTTATCTTTTGCATATTTCATTGCATATGTCCATTAACTATAGAGCTCTCATTTACACACTAACGAAACAACAGCGAGTGTCTCTATGACGTTAGACTCTAAAGGGTTAACTCTGGCTCTTAGTTATGGAGATGACAACAGCAACAACAGAAAAAGAAAAGTTATACAACATGAGCAACACATAAAATTACATAAATAATGATTCATAACAGAAAACTTCAATGGATGCCTTCTTGGGAAAAAATGTAAAAGTCCAATTATAAATTTGACATGACCAACGAGAAGCAGAGCTTTGATTTACGGGCAGAGGAAAGCATCCCTTGAAGCTTTAATAATAATAATCAGAATAATAATTAGAATAATAATAATAGAAATAATGAAAAAGGGGGCGTGTACCTGGGGCAGTGGGTGTGTCTCCCTGTGGGGTTGTCACGGGCGACTTGTTATAGCCAAAGGAAGTGAAAAGTGGAAGCAGTGGCTGATGGGAATGTGGTGGAGGAGGAGGCGGTGGAGGCAGGATATGGATCTGATGGAACGTGGTGTCGTTGCCGTTGACTACCGCGTTGGCAGGGGCAACCGTCGCCGGAGGAACCAGCGGTATCTTTTGAAACTGTTGAGTGCAAATGACTGTGCTGGCCAAACCTGGATAACAGCCACCGTGACGACACACCGACACACACACACAACCAGCCAACAGTGAGTCACCGCCACGGAAACAAACAAACGACAAAAACCAGAGAATTACACGCAAGAAAGAAGAGGAGGGGAAAGAAAAATTAAAAACAAAGGCTGAAGTTACAAAATCAAACAAAGATAATGGAGGACGCAGCTGATGTTAGAGGACAAAGTCGACAAAAAAACATGAGAAGTGAAACGTACGGAGGTGAAAGTGGTGAAAAATGCTGAAAAGTGGTGAAAATTTGTGAAAAATGGTGAATGGATGAAGAGGAGATGAAAATGAGCTTCTTTTTAATCTTTAAGTGTGTTTGAATAAGAAATAATGAATTATCAGAGACATGGACTCGAATCACGAATCTGATGACTTCCGACTCGAAAAAAAAACCTGTGACTTCACACGGACTTGAACAATTTGACTAGGAGTCGGCCGATTTTGGTGCTTCGGGGCCGTTACCGATATTGATTATGAGAACTTAATGAGACTGATAACCGATATTTGGAACTGATAAAGATTTACAATAAAAATGAAAATATTTCTATCAAAATTAAGAATTTGGGGGTGCCCAGTAGCTCAGTTGGTACAGCTGGCGCCACATCGCTAAGTCCTCGCCGCAGCGGCCGCAGATCGTGATCGGCTGACACTTGACGAGAGAACCGGAGCACGAAATAAAGCCGTGGCAGACTCAGCTTTGATTTGACCAAAGTGCAGGAGGAGAATGACGCCTGAACAGAAAGAGTTAACAATAAGAAAACCCCTTCCTGCAAAACTGCAAATGTAACTAAACTCAAGCAATCGGCGCTCTGTTTGTTTGTTGTTTAGTTATTTGCTTGTTTTCATTTTCTTTTGTTTGTTTTTCTTCTTGTTTTTTTTTAAACATGTTTATGCTCATTGTTGTTGCTTTCTTACTTTTGTTCAATTTCCAATCTAATATCATTACTTCATTTACTGATTTACTCTGTGTTTGGCTATATGTATGCCCTGAATGGTGAATAAAGAAAAAATAAATGAATAATAATAATAATGTTCACATAATGATGCAGTTGAAGTGAAAAGAAGAGATGCAGAGAGAGACGAAGAGACTGAGGAGAACTGGTGGGAAAAGAAGAATAATTAGAGACTGATGAAAAACAGCTGAGCAAATGAATCCTGCTGAAACAGCTGCTGAAGCCCCAAGTGTGTGTGTGTGTGTGTGTGTGTGTGTGTGTGTGGGGGGGTGGGTGTGTGTGTGTGTGTGTGTGTGGGTGTGTGTGTGTGTGTGGGGGTGTGTGAGGGGGTGTGTGTGTGTGTGTGTGTGTGTGTGTGTGGGTGTGTGTGTGGGTGAGGGGGTGTGTGTGGGGGTGTGTGTGTGTGTGTGTGTGGGTGTGGGGGTGTGTGTGTGTGGGTGTGTGTGTGCGGGTGTGTGTGTGTGTGTGTGTGTGTGTGTGTGTGTGTGTGGGGTGTGTGTGTGTGGTGTGTGGGTGTGTGTGGGTGTGGGGGTGTGTGGGTGTGTGTGTGTGGGGGTGTGTGTGTGTGTGTGTGTGTGTGTGTGTGTGCGTGGGTGTGTGTGTGTGGGGGTGTGTGTGTGTGTGTGGGGGTGTGTGTGTGTGTGTGTGGGGTGTGTGTGTGTGTGTGTGTGTGTGTGTGTGTGTGTGTGTGTGTGTGTGTGTGTGTGTGTGCGTGTGTGTGTGTGTGTGTGTGTGTGTGTGTGTGTGTGTGTGTGTGTGTGTGTGTGTGTGTGTGTGTGTGTGTGTGTGTGTGTGTGTGTGTGTGTGTGTGTGTGTGTGTGTGTGTGTGTGTGTGTGTGTGTGTGTGTGTGTGTGTGTGTGGGGTGTGTGTGTGTGTGTGTGTGTGTGTGTGTGTGTGTGTGGGGGTGTGTGGGTGTGGGTGTGTGAGGGGGGCGGTGGGGGGACAGACATAGAGAGAGACAGACATACAGACTGAGACAGAAAGACATCACACCACAGAGAGACGGACGGATGGACGGACAGAGACGTGCAGACGGACACGTATACACAGTAAAAACCCTGCGAGCCGCTCTGTGGCGGCGCGGCGACGCTCTGCGGTGACGGATGGAGGTGAATGTGCTCTGTAGATCAGCGTGGTGATAAAAAGTGCAGAGAGGCGGTTAAAATAGATTTGAGGAAAATGACACATCAGCTGGTCGGCTCGCCTGATAAGTAATGAGAAGACGACACCGGAATGATACCTGGATGACCTTTGACCTCGCTGTAAGTTTACACAATGAGCACATCGAGGAATACTTCGACGTCTTCGTGGCGGTCGCTTATTTTCCTTCCTGCTGCTCGTTAGATAAGACGACGGAAACACTCTCACATCTGAAACAGTGAATACAGCAGCTCGCTCTGAAGCACTTTGGAGACACTATTAACCCTTTGACACCTGAGCAAACTGGCTCCATTTCTTTGATGACCCAAAAATAAGCAGGTACAAGATAATTACCAGAACATTAGTTAAAAAAAAACATGATACAGAACAACCTGGAAAAAGTGCTTTAAAAATCAATAATTAATAATAATTCTGCAATAACATTTTAAATATGCAATTATCGATAATGAAATCTAAAATGAAAGCAGATTCTGCAGGATGTGGATGTTTCTCAGCGGCTTGTTTGTACAACTGACTCCATGAAAGTTTTTTTAATGCTAATTATTTTATATCTATTTTTATATCTATGTCTATATCTATATCTATAATTATTGCTTATCAATGGGGCCAACCTGATCAAATAAAATAAAGTTAAATAAAATAAATATAGTTTCTTTCCCTAGTCCCATTATTATTTTTAAATTCTAGTCAAGTTGAGTTAAACTGTCACAATAGATTCAAGATAAATGGCAGAAAACATCTTTATAACTTCATCTGCATCAAACTAACATCTAAGAATGAAAAATGATACTTAATACAAAGGTTTCCCATTAACCCTTTCAGTCCTGGAGTAACATCACTCTTCAGATACATTTCATAAGTATCTGAATTTTCTGAAACTGTAGGAATTTGGTTTGATTTCCTCGTGTGGAAAAGGCACTAAAAAACATTAGCAGATTTAGAAAATGGTTTAAAAAAACTAGGGAAAGATTTCTAGAGAAGAAAGAAGAAAGCTATGAAAAACATATCTAAAACGGTCATAAGTACATGTACAGAAAAAATAACAACCAATTATTCAACTTTGAATAAACATTAAGTTAGAAAAATAAACTCTCTCTCTCTTTTTAAACAAATTTTCAGGTAATTTTCTTGTACTTTTTAGTAATTCTCCTGTTATTGTTCATTGGTGCCTTTCAATGCTGTAAAAGAAATCAAGCCAATTTACACGGTTTGTTTGTTTTTCTTCTTGTTTTTTTTTAAACATGTTTATGCTCATTATTGTTGTTGCTTTCTTACTTTTGTTCAATTTCCAATCTAATATCATTACTTCATTTACTGATTTACTCTGTGTTTGGCTATATGTATGCCCTGAATGGTGAATAAAGAAAAAATAAATGAATAATAATAATAATGTTCACATAATGATGCAGTTGAAGTGAAAAGAAGAGATGCAGAGAGAGACGAAGAGACTGAGGAGAACTGGTGGGAAAAGAAGAATAATTAGAGACTGATGAAAAACAGCTGAGCAAATGAATCCTGCTGAAACAGCTGCTGAAGCCCCAAGTGTGTGTGTGTGTGTGTGTGTGTGTGTGTGTGTGTGTGTGTGTGTGTGTGTGTTATTGTTCATTGTTATTGTTCATTGTCCTGTTATTGTTCATTGGTGCCTTTCAATGCTGTAAAAGAAATCAAGCCAATTTACACGGTTTTCAAAGGGTTAAATTGTGCAAAGTGAAACTGCGAATACAAAATACGCCGAATTGAGTCAGTTTTGAAATAACTCATTTATCGCAAAAAAGTTTTTGCACTCCCACGAGGTGATTCAAAAAAAGCCAAATTTTTCCAAACTGCAGTGGAAACCCTGTTCAGTGAGGTCACAGTGAGGTCACAGTGAGGTCACATGACGCTGTGAGGTCACAGTGAGGTCACAGTGAGGTCACATGACGCTGTGACATCACAGTGAGGTCACATGACGCTGTGAGGTCACAGTGACGTCACAGTGAGGTCACAGTGAGGTCACATGATGCTGTGAGGTCACAGTGAGGTCACAGTGAGGTCACATGATGCTGTGACATCACAGTGAGGTCACATGACGCTGTGAGGTCACAGTGAGGTCACAGTGAGGTCACAGTGAGGTCACATGACGCTGTGAGGTCATGAGGAATGATCTCATGTATAAGGGGCTCGCCTCCGTGGCCGGGGATTGGAAATAATGGCGGCTAGTGCGGTGGCTGCGATAGAAATAAAGCTGCACTTGAAATATCGCTGAAGTTCAGCAGAGCTCTGATGGAAACCCGCCTGTATTCACTGAGCAGACATGAGAGTGGTGTCAGTCTTCTGATAATTAACAATAACCGTATTTTCCACAAATACGGAGCTGATATCGATCAGCGTGTAACCCTACGAGTCAACAAGGAGACCTGAAGGACCTGAAGGACCTGATCAGTCCGACAGACGTGCGGATGTTTTCGGTGTCTGTTTTCTCATCACTTCACCGTCAGGCTGAACTCTGAAACTTTTCTTTCATGCGCTCAAAATATTGTGAAGCTAAAACATTAATGTGCGGCGATGCCGGCCGGGACTGAGCGGCTGCACGCCTCGCAGACTCTCCCCGTGTGTGAACGAGATCAAACGCTCTGATTTGATTCTCACTGGAGATTTTAACCGATGAGACGTGAGGTTACGGGACCTCCTCCAACATCATTCATTCACTTTATGTCTCTCCTCTTCTTCTTTTTCTGCGTTTAGTCCGAAAAATGTGCGAAATGTTCCCATGACACTTTATCAGCTCGGTCAAACACACTCACATACACACAGGAAGGAGGGCACACACACACCTGTGCGCTTGCTGATGACCTCCACCATGGTGGAAGGGAAGTAGCCCACTCGGTCATTTCCTGTCCGGTTGTCATGGATACAGCCTTTCCAGCGTCCGTCAGGGTGCTGCTCCAGAACCTGTCAGGAGGACACGTTAAAACCACATCACACCTCAACTGGTTTATTAATAATTCAACATTATTTCAATGTTTTCGCCTTTAATAAAAAATGTTAATAAACAGGGTTCACACACATTTGTACCGATATATTTCCAGGACTTTTCCAAGACTTTTCCAGGACTTTGAGGCAAATTCTAAAGACCAATCATTCTTCTGAAACAACCATTAATAATCTTTATCCGTTCTTTTTCTTTACTACAAAACTGCTCTGTAAAATACATACATTATCAAAAAAGATAATGAATTCAGAGCAGGATTTGAATTAAATATATTTAAGGGACTGACTGTATTTTTCAGGGGAAGGGGAGGTGCAAAAAGAAGGAGGCAAATAAAAATAATAAATAATAATAATACAATTTTTTTTAAGCACTGGTGGGTGACTTATGTTATTTATTTTAAAATTAAAAAGTTGTTTATCGTGTAAATTTTTCTTTAAAAACTTTGGCCTTTTCTTAACATTTTTTGCCGATTTTTAAAGGATTTTTGTTTCCTTTAAAAAAGTTTGGGCATTTTTTCTCTTTAATTTTTATGTTTTTTAAAGACAAAAATTTCAAAAATTTGGGCAATTTTCAAAGACAAAAAATGTAATTAAAAAAAATTAGGCAATTTTTAAAGAAAAGGTTTTGACAAAAGAAAACCTTTAAAAATGTTTGGAGATTTTTGACGAAAAAGTGTTTAAATTTTTTCTATAACATTTTGGGCAATTTTTAAAGAACAACTTTTGGCATTTTTTTTCCTTTAAAAGTTTTAAAGATGCCTTCCATCTATATATATATATATATATATATATATATATATATATATATATACACATATATATATACAGGTTTGTGAAACAAAAAATTCAAAGAGAATTCCAGGCCTGGAAATGGCTATTTCCAAACTCCATAACTTTTCCAGGTTTTTCATGTCAGTATGAACCCTGTTTGAAAAACACTTAACTGCACTCAGAGCCCCTGAGGGAGCAGTGTACAGCACGCACCGCTCTGCTTCCTGATTACAGTAATAAGAGCCCTGAGGCTGCATAAATGCTCATAAATATTCACGAGTGGTGGGCGGACTGCGATGTAGCAAACGAATACATTTTTCTGTAAAACATTTTCGTAGTAAATGAGGGAAACTGGAAACACTCAGTGTTGCATATTCATCGGTAATCTCGCCAAACGAGGATTCTCCGGCTGATGATGCAACTTCCTAACAGGAGGTTTTTCAGGGTGACGCTGCGGAAACCAGCCGGCCTTTATGAGGTTAATTTATCCAAACGTCTCATCGATTCATCTGCAGCAGAGACGCTCCACCGTTTCAAAATCCTTCCTTCTCCTGACTCTTATCATATCTGACATCTGAGCACCAAAAGCCAAATAAATAAAATCATATTATTTTTAACAGTTGTAACATATTAACAGAGAATGAGTTGAATACAATTCAGTAAATGAACGCGCTGAAACCCGAGTGAATGTGCTCGATTTCTTTCTTCACAACAAATGACCCCAAAATCAAAGAAAAAGAAAATTACCTGAAGCATTTTTACAAAAAACTTAAAAAGCAAAAACAGAAAATTACCCCAAAAAGTGCTAGAATAAAATAATGATAATAAATGTAAATAATAATAATTATAGCAATTATAATAATAATAAAAATGTAATTCTGTAACCTGATTTTTAGAATATAATGATAATTATGAATACTGTTTTCTTTATATTTTTCCCCAGTTATTTGATAATTCTCTAATGATTCTCTCTCCCGCTCTCTCTTTGTTAAATCTAATTTCACCTAATCACCAATTTTTTCTTTTTGTTCTGATTGTCTTTATTTCCTTATTCTGAAAGAGATAAAATATTTGTCCACATTTCAAAGGCTGAAATGCTCGAGAAGGCAGCAGCAGAAAACACAGGGTTAATTTGTCCCGCAGAAATATAATAATAACAGGAGGCTGACGCCGATGCTCTCTGGCGGCCTGCTGAATACGCACAGCAGTGTTCCTGTGAGGTAAGTCTTCTTTATATAATAATAATAATACATTTTATTTATAATTATAATTTTATTTACATTTCAGAAAAATCTCAAAGTGCTACAAAATAAAAGCATAGCATAAAAAACTGATTAAAAAAATAAAAGCACATTTAAAAGTCATAAATAAGAGCAAATGTTTTATATAACTGTCATTTTATATAATTATATAATTTTAATTAGCACTATTAGTATCTCTGTGTTGCTTTGAATCACTGTATGCCCCGAGGATTCCCTCAAACTATGAAACTATGGAAATAAATACTGTGTGTGTGTGTGTGTGTGTGTATGTGAGTGTGTGTTACCGTTATGACGTCTCCTGCTTTGATGTTGAGGCTCGTCAGGTCGTAGTTGTTGCAGTAATCCTTCAGAGCTCGAACCTGAAGAGCCGCTGACGCATCTGAGACACACGAATCATAACGTACATGACAGAAGTGAATATTATTCATTATTATATTATTATAATTCACATTATGTGTGCTTCAGATAATAACGTGTTATTGTGTCCACGCGTCTACATGACGCACAATAACACAGTTTCAGTTACTGAGCGTCTCTTTAAAGCTGAACGCTGTTCCGACACTCCTCAGCTTCACGCCGCCGCCTCACGGCGTCTTTACGTTCTCATTCATATATTCAGCGTTCAGCGCACAATTTCACAACATCATCAACATCATGATGGAAAACAACAACAGAAGCAAGGTATACATCCGTCCCTCTGTCCATCCGTCCCTCCCTCCGTCTCTCTGTCCCTCCCTCCCTCCCTCCGTCTCTCTGTCCCTCCCTCCCTCCCTCCGTCTCTCTGTCCATCCATACCTCCCTCCCTCCCTCCCTCCGTCTGTCCCCCCCTCCCTCCCTCCGTCTCTGTCTCTCCCTCCCTCCTCCCTCCGCTCTCTGTCCTCTCCCTCCTCCCTCCTCTGTCCCTCCTCCCTCCCTCCTGTCCCTCCCTCCTCCTCTGTCCTCCTCTCCCTCCTCTGTCCTCTGTCCCTCCTCCTCCTCCCTCCTCTCCGTCCTGTCCCTCCCTCCCTCCTCTCTCTCTCCCTCTGTCTCCTCCCTCCCTCCGTCTCCTCCCTCCTCCCTCTCTCTCTCCATCCGTCCCTCTGTCTGTCCCTCCGTCCCTCCCTCCATCTCTCCCTCCATCCGTCCCTCCCTCTCTCCGTCCCTCCGTCCCTCCGTCCCTCCGTCCCTCCGTCCTACCTCTCAGCAGCTGCTTGATCTCTCGGCTGGCCTGCGTGGCGGTGAACTGGTAGACGATGTCGAGAGCCGTCTGGCTGTAGGTGTTTCTCACGGTGGCGTTGATGCCGCTCTGCAGGAGAGAGAAGAAGAGATTCGCAGAGTTTTTCATTTCATTTTTTGTTTCATGAAGCAAAGACAGAGACTGTGCTTCTATTAGAAGATTCAGAAAACAGAGCGAGGGGAAACCACTGTGAGCTGTGTCATCGTAACCTGAGTAAAGTCATAATTAAAGGGTTAAAATAATTATAATATTGTACAGATGTCAGGAGGTGCCATAGAGGGAAAAAAATTAAATCTAATTAAGAATAAACATTAATAAATAAATCAATGAATAAATAAGATTTGAAAACAAAAATAAAGAGAATAAGAAAAATAAATAATTTTTAAAAAGCTGGTGGTTTTTATTGGGACAAAATGTTTTATTTTACTTTATTAACTTCTATCTTTATTACTTTAATGGTTAAACAAAACAATTGTAAAACATAAATAAATAAATTAATGTTATAACCACAGTTTGCCCTCATCAGGATTATCCCAAAACTTTTAAACAGCACATCCTGAAGGCTTGATCCAGATCAGAACCAAGACTGGATTACGAGATTCAGTTTAAATTCAGAATCCTTTTTCTTTCCAACAAGACATTTTTAACATCTGACGCTCCGACAGCTGAACTGTGATCATAAAGGAGCGTTTCCACAAACCTCCAGCAGGAGTCTCACGGCCTCCGTCTTCCCGCACAGCGCCGCTTCATGCAGCGCCGTCCCCGCTTTGGTCTGCCTGTTGATGTCAATACCTGCCTGGATCAACAGTCTGACAACAGAGGACAGACAGAGAGACAGAGACAGAGTCAGAGACAGAGACAGACAGAGAGACAGAGACAGAGTCAGAGACAGAGAGAGAGACAGAGACAGAGACAGAGACAGAGACAGAGACAGAGACAGAGTCAGAGACAGACAGAGAGACAGAGACAGAGTCAGAGACAGAGAGAGAGACAGAGACAGAGACAGAGACAGAGACAGACAGAGAGAGAGAGACAGAGACAGAGTCAGAGTCAGAGACAGACAGAGAGACAGAGACAGAGTCAGAGACAGAGAGAGAGACAGAGACAGAGACAGAGACAGAGTCAGAGACAGACAGACAGAGAGACAGAGACAGAGACAGAGTCAGAGACAGAGAGACAGAGAGACAGAGAGACAGAGACAGAGACAGACAGAGAGACAGAGACAGAGACAGAGAGAGAGACAGAGTCAGAGACAGACAGACAGAGAGACAGAGAGACAGAGACAGAGTCAGAGACAGAGACAGAGACAGAGAGACAGAGTCAGAGTCAGAGACAGAGAGAGAGACAGAGACAGAGTCAGAGACAGAGAGAGAGACAGAGACAGAGACAGAGACAGAGACAGAGAGACAGAGACAGAGAGAGAGACAGAGTCAGAGACAGACAGACAGAGAGACAGAGAGACAGAGACAGAGTCAGAGACAGAGACAGAGACAGAGAGACAGAGTCAGAGTCAGAGACAGAGAGAGAGACAGAGACAGAGTCAGAGTCAGAGACAGAGTCAGAGACAGAGACAGAGTCAGAGACAGAGACAGAGACAGAGAGAGAGACAGAGACAGAGTCAGAGACAGAGACAGAGAGACAGAGACAGAGAGAGAGACAGAGACAGAGACAGAGACAGAGACAGAGACAGAGTCAGAGACAGAGTCAGAGACAGAGACAGAGACAGAGACAGAGACAGAGACAGAGACAGAGACAGAGTCAGAGACAGAGACAGAGAGAGAGACAGAGACAGAGTCAGAGTCAGAGACAGAGTCAGAGACAGAGACAGAGTCAGAGTCAGAGACAGAGACAGAGAGAGAGACAGAGACAGAGTCAGAGACAGAGACAGAGACAGAGACAGAGACAGAGACAGAGTCAGAGACAGAGTCAGAGACAGAGACAGAGACAGAGACAGAGTCAGAGACAGAGACAGAGACAGAGACAGAGACAGAGTACCTCATGCTACGCTGCAGTGTATAAAATGAGCATGAGTTCAAAATAAAGATGTAAAAATGTGCAAATCTAAAACAATAAACAAGATAAACATAAGCGAGAATAACAATCAGAACATAATCAATAAACAATATGACCTACATTATTAATTATTTTATTTAATTTTTTAATTATTTAATTATTAATATCCCCTGCATTCAAAAGCTGGAGGAATACTGAAGAACTGCAATACTGCAAATACTGCACCAAATACTGCAGTTAAGACACCTTAAAGGTCGTACTGCAGGTATGAAATATGATGAATCAGTGACGTCATTTTAACTGTTGTCTGTGTTTAGAGGACTGACGCTCTGAGGGAGGAGCCATAACCACGAGTGTGTGTTCATGTGAGTGTGTGTTCATGTGAGTGTGTGTTCATGTGAGTGTGTGTTCATGTGAGTGTGTGTTCATGTGAGTGTGTGTTCATGTGAGTGTGTGTTCGTGTGTGTGTGTGTTCATGTGAGTGTGTGTTCATGTGAGTGTGTGTTCATGTGAGTGTGTGTTCATGTGAGTGTGTGTTCGTGTGTGTGTGTGTTCATGTGAGTGTGTGTTCATGTGAGTGTGTGTTCATGTGAGTGTGTGTTCGTGTGTGTGTGTGTTCATGTGAGTGTGTGTTCATGTGAGTGTGTGTTCATGTGTGTGTTCATGTGAGTGTGTGTTCATGTGTGTGTTCATGTGAGTGTGTGTTCATGTGAGTGTGTGTTCATGTGAGTGTGTGTTCATGTGAGTGTGTGTTCATGTGAGTGTGTGTTCATGTGAGTGTGTGTTCGTGTGAGTGTGTGTTCATGTGAGTGTGTGTTCATGTGAGTGTGTGTTCATGTGAGTGTGTGTTCATGTGAGTGTGTGTTCGTGTGTGTGTGTGTTCATGTGAGTGTGTGTTCATGTGAGTGTGTGTTCATGTGAGTGTGTGTTCATGTGAGTGTGTGTTCGTGTGTGTGTGTGTTCATGTGAGTGTGTGTTCATGTGTGTGTGTGTTCATGTGAGTGTGTGTTCATGTGAGTGTGTGTTCATGTGAGTGTTCATGTGTGTGTTCATGTGAGTGTTTATGTGAGTGTGTGTTTATGTGAGTGTTTATGTGAGTGTGTGTTCATGTGAGTGTTTATGTGAGTGTGTGTTTATGTGAGTGTTTATGTGAGTGTGTGTTTATGTGAGTGTGTGTTTATGTGAGTGTTCATGTGAGTGTTTATGTGAGTGTTCATGTGAGTGTTCATGTGTGTGTTCATGTGAGTGTTCATGTGTGTGTTCATCTGAGTGTTTATGTGAGTGTGTGTTCGTGTGTGTGTGTGTTCATGTGAGTGTGTGTTCATGTGAGTGTGTGTTCATGTGAGTGTTCATGTGAGTGTGTGTTCATGTGAGTGTGTGTTCATGTGAGTGTGTGTTCATGTGAGTGTGTGTTCATGTGAGTGTGTGTTCATGTGTGTGTTCATGTGAGTGTGTGTTCATGTGTGTGTTCATGTGAGTGTGTGTTCATGTGAGTGTGTGTTCATGTGAGTGTGTGTTCATGTGTGTGTTCATCTGAGTGTTTATGTGAGTGTGTCACTCGTAGAGCGGCACGCTCCTCTTAGTAATCAGCGCTGAATAGAAACAGAAAAATACTTAACTGACTACAGTTGGAAAAATATTACGCATTTTTTTTTTTTTTTTAGGAGGAGGTGGTGCATAAAAGGGGGGCATGTCAAATAATCCTCTGAGCACTGCGGAGGGACTAATGGTTTTTATTTCAGTGTATGGGAGGGACATACAACTTTAATGTCTGTATCTTGTATTGATTTTACCACTGATATTTTGGCGATTTTTTTTTTTTGCTTTAAAATTTTTGCTGATTTTTAAAAACATTCTGTGATTTTTTTTCTTCAAAACCTTTTGGCATTTTTTCAGATTCTTGGCAATTTTATTCCTTTGAAACTTTTTTCTATTTTTTTTTTATTTTGATAATTTTTTTTCTATTAAATTTTTGGGTGATTTCTTTTTTCTCCTTAGATTTTTGGCAATTGTTTTTTCTTTTAAATGTTTGGATGATTTCAAAAGAAAATATACCTTCCAAACCTGCAGGATCACCAAAATATTAATCACCAAAATTATACTTTTAATTTCATTGGAATTTGAAATTTTCGACGGTCCTTTAACACATCGTGAGGAATGAACTCGAGTCACTCAGGGAGGCTCAACGAAAGATATTTGTAGCTTTGGGGAGGATTTAAAAAAACCTCCTCTGAAGAATAAAGAACAGCCTCTCAGGCATATTCTCATGTTTAAAACTATATCTATACATACATATTTAGATCCATGGCTATTTATACATCACCGGGGCTGAAAGACGTCACAGAAATACTCGCTCCGTGTTTGCTCCGCCTAATCGGGTCTTGTTGTTCTCTGTTGTGTTATTTATCTGTTTACTCAGCGAGCTCAGCGGGACATTCAGCCCAGTGACTCATCAGAAATGATGCGTCTGAGCGACAACAACCTCGGGGACGGACTCAGTGTGTGTGTGTGTGTGTGTGTGTGTGTGTGTGTGTGTGTGTGTGTGTGTGTGTGTGTGTGTGTGTGTGTGTGTGTACCTGATGATGTCTATGTGTCCGTTCTTGGCGGCCAGGTGGAGAGGAGACGTCCCGTTGGGGTCGGTGGTGTCTCCTTTTTTGGGCTCCAGCAAAGCAGCACACATGTTACTGGACAACAACAACTGGACCACCTACACACACACACACACACACACACACACACACACACACACACACACACACACACACACACACAATAAAACGTGAACAACACATTCGATGGTTTCTGTCGACAGTCCTCAGCTGCGGCTGTTTTTAAACGCAGACTAAAAGTTCTTACCCCGACTCTGCCGAACTCGCAGGCCAGGTCCAGAGGGGTTTTCCCTGCGTTGTCTACAATACACGGGTTTGACTGGTGCTGCAGCAGCATCTCCGACTGGAAACACAAGACACACAAAGACACACACAAAGACACACACAAAGACACACACAAAGACACACACAAAGACACATGAGGGCAGAAGAGCAAATATTAACCCTTTAAAAGCAGCAATAAAAAAAACGAGATTTCTGCTCATTGACTGATTGATTGATTGATTGATGTCATTTCTTCAAATGCTTCATATCCCTAAAATCTGTACAGATAAAAGATTATCCAAATCAATTAGCCAATGATTAATACATTTATTGAAATTGTGTCATTTTTTTAAAAAATGCAAAAATCAGCACTTTTTCCATCAAACGTTATAAAATAAACAAAAAACATGCCGATCCAAAAATGTTTCTACATGTAGAAACAAACGAAAGATTAAAATACACGAGTCATTTGCACCATGTTCGTTATTTTTTTTAGATGCTGCGTCATAACCGTCGTACTCCCGTGCCGCGTCACTTTTGCATGTTTTGCAGCTAACCACTTCCTTGTTTTGTATAACGTGAAGTGCTCTAAACTTTTTTGGCATGAAAACGTTCTTCCGCCATGCTTCTTCAAAACGCCGGCTTCTCCCGTCTGCATGTGACGTAAACAGTCCCGCGACACAGCGAGTGACATAATAATCGCGCGACACAACGAATCGATAATTTGATTCATTGCCAACACATTTAATAATCCTCTGTAATCGATTTTATTGAGTCGTTGTTGAAGCCCTAATTTGATTATAACAACGCGTTTTAAAATTGCATTATTAAAGTACTTTATTAACTTTCTTATAACCTTATTCATTAAATATTATTATAACAGCAGTGTATTCAACGTTATTATTTGACTGTAGCTGCTTTAGCTTTATTGTACTTTATTTAACATTATTGTATTTGCAGTTCATTCAATATCTTTTATTTTAGTAGTTAATTAGTTTATTTAAAAATATTGCAATATATATCGCATATCACAATATTGCTTTAAGTCAAGTCAGTTTTATTTATAGAGGCCATTATCACAAACATGGTTCGCCTCAGAGGGCTTTACAGTGTGCGACACCCCTCTGCCCTCAGACCCTCACATCACACAAGGAAAAACTCCCGAAACGTGAGCGCACGTCACACAAAACATCCGTCCATGCTGAGCAAACATGTCACGCTGTGTTAAAAATCAAGAGATGCAGATGTTCTCAGGGAAGCACAGCTGAGCAGACAAACTCAGTACGGCACACAACATCTACAAGTGCCTCTAAACAATCATTCAGAGCTCAGCTCAGCGGTTTGTGAGCCTGCTGTCACGTAAAAAATGCACCTCAGATCACCTCGAGTTTGCCAAAAAAATCACGATATGGTAGTGAGTCACAGAGCGACGCAGTGAGCTGCTTTGATTGACTTTATATCTGTTGCAAACAGCTTTTATTTCCTTCATATTGGGGGGGGGGGGGTGATACGCATACATGTATTGATGTTTCTGCTTTATACTACATGTATGTACAGACACACACACATATATATGTATGGATACATACAGTATACGTGTACGTGCGTGTCGAGGATCAGTCATGAGTCATGACCAGGTACCACACAGATAAAAAAACGTGAAGTCAACACAGTACAAATATCTGCAGATGAAACAAAAACCACTGACTGTGACAAAACACACCAGCGAATGTTATGCAAAACCTGATGATTTCAAAAAATTAAAAACCAATGAAGGAGTAATATTACATCTGTTTTTTTATATGTCTGCAATAATTAGTACTTCTTCTTACCATGAACACGTTTCAAGGACACTGGAATAAACCTTCCTGTGGATGTCTACAGTTTAAAATGATAAAAACTGTTTGTTTTTTTGGCTAAATTTAGCACGATCTGTCGCTCTCAGTTTTTTTTGCAGGATGACTTAACTTCTAGATGTCTTCTAGATTTATTCTGCACATCATAGAAATGTTGTACTTATTTCTGTTTTTTATTCATTTATATTTTAATTATACCACATCGATCAGACAGCCGAGAGGGGAGGGGTTACATAAAGGGTTAATGAATACCTGTAAAATGTGTAAAATATACGGGGTACATAAAGGTATGAATTGGTTATGTATTTATGATTTATTATTTCACTCTGCAAAAAAACGAAATAAAAATTTGATCACATAACAATCTGATGCGAAAAGGCAAGTTTTGCCAGTTTTGGAGTGAATGAGGACGCCGCTCTGTTTCAGAGGAGCAGTGTGACGCAAAGAGAAAGCAAAAGCTCGGCTCAAAAGCGCTGAAAGACTAAGAGGGATAAATTCCCAGCAGAGGAATTAGTTCATTGTGCTTTCTAATGCACCTAAAAAAGGAACAAATTAGGAGAACGCGGCAAATTAGATTCCCTGGTCCCCCCCGATAAAAACGGTCTGGCCGAACTTGTTGATATCGCGAGCGTCTCCAAAGTCTCGTCTGTGCCTCGCCGGATGTTTGATGATTCATGTTTTAATCTGTGGTCTCTTTCAGTTTTTGTCATTTTTCATTGATTTCTCTGTGCGCGCCGGGAGCGGCCGCGGATTAGAGCCTCAGCCCGGTTTGTTAGCCGGTATAAATCATGCTCATTTAATCAAACAGCAGCAGCGCTCTTCGGCGGATGCTGAGCGGCGCTCTCCTCCGGCCGATGCTGGCTGCTGTATTTCACTGTTGAAGCTTTGGCGAGTCTGCAGCAGCACTGCAGGAAAAACTCTGAGAGGACATTTTTTTGTTTCATTTTCATTCTTGACTTGTTTTTCATAGTCTCTTTTGTTTTTTTACATTTTTGACAATATGGGCATTTTGAATATTTCATGGAGCAATGCACTCAGAGGAAGAACAGGAAACGACCTCTGACAGTTTAAAATACCTGCATCAAAAATAACCAGCAGGTTTTTAGGATGATTCATTCACGCTCTTCTTTAGCAACACGGTCACAAGGTTTAACGGCCGAGTTTAAAACATCCACAGTTTGAACGTCAAAGGCCAAAACTATTGTTTGAAAGTGGTGGCGCCCTCTATGGACCTCTATGGAACAAATCATTTCACACGTATGATTCAACATTATTTGATGGTTTTCTTGTGTTTTTCGTAGAGAAAACAGAGCTGCACCAGTGCCGGAAATTTCAGGTCAATCAGACTTGTGAGGGGCGTGACCTCTCAAAAACCGAATTTTTGGGCCTTAACCCTTTGAAAACTGAGAAACTTCTTTAAAAAAAACAAGAACATGGAAATAAGACAATGAGCAACAAGAATTTCCCCTAATATTTGCAAGATGTTAGCAAAGAGTTACAACAAAAAAAGCACAATAAAGTATCAGGAACAAAATGTGCAAAAATAAAATAAAAAAGATAAATAGAAAAAATTATATTGTTTTTTTCTATAACCTAATTTTTAATATAAAAGAACATTATTTTAATATAATTTCTGGACATTTTCTCTATTTTTTTAAATATATATTTTGACTTTTTTCTCTACAGATGTTACAGAAGTTAATTTCAGGCAGTTTTCCGTCACTTTATAATAATTTCTTGCATTTTGCAGGATATTTTATGCCAAAAGAACTCAAAGAAAAGAGATCAAAACAATCTTCTCAGGTTTCAAAGGTGTTACAGCTTGTGAATGATATCAAAACACAGCACAAGAGAACTGATGGCGATCCAGGTTTCCAAGGGTTAATTATATCGCACCACACGGCCAATTTGCAAAATATGTTTTGAGCAGCTCATAACTTCTAATGCCCGGTGAAGGTTTTATGTGTCAGTGATGTACCATCTCACAGGAATTTGCAGAAACATTTCCGAGGAGGAAGGATGTGATTTTTTTTATAGATCTTTCTCATTAACTTCTTTCATAATAAAGTGACATTTTCAGCGAATACGCCACAAAATTACTTTCATAAAAGCTACCAAAGCTGAAGCTTTAAAGGCGCCAACAGTCACTGAGAACAATGACTTCTCTCAGCCTCTGCGGCAGCTAACTCTGCTGTTTCAACACTGAAGGATGATGAGTCTTATATGAAGCTTTTCTATGAGTCATGTGACGTTCGTACTCATGGAAATCAGATAACTGTCTCG
>NC_142193.1:32597500-32607500 GCF_026936395.1 Plectropomus leopardus
AAAGTAAGTTCCCGTAAGCAGTCAAAAGTGCAACAGCGCTGCGCAGTTCATGGTGCCATCAGCGGCCGTGATCCATTCTTTGTGAATTCGCCCCCTGAATTTTCTGTAACCATGGAGACGGTGCCAGCTTTACCACAGGCAAAAGGCGCGTGTGAGCGTCAGCCTGCAGCGTCTGTGTGAGAGGGCTGTGCATATCTGAGGAGCGCTCTGGATTTAGGCGTCTCGCTTTCTCTGAGAGGCCGAGAGTGTGGAGCAACATGCTGAGGAGAGCTGCTCTCCCACAGCGACACGCTCCACTTTATTCACCACACATCCTCTCCTCCTCTCCGCCTGCACTCCTCCTGCCCTCCTCCTTTTCTTATCTTATTTACTTCTCCTTTTCGACTCCTCTCCTTTTATCATACTTTCAGCACTTTTACACTTTCACCATGACAACAGGTGGGTTTCCATTACAGATTTGCACAAAACTTTAGCGATACTAAAAGGGTTTCCACTGCAGTTTGGACAAATATGGCTTTTTCATGTGACCTGAAATTCTTCCTCATGGGAGTGTAAAACCTTTTTTTGCAATAACTGGGAGGCTTTTTTTTAAATTGACATGTTCCCACTGTGAATGTTATATTGTGAATGTTATATTCACAACTTCCCAGTAGGAGAATGTTATATTTACAACTTCGATTTGCACAATTTGAGGGTCAATTATAGCCTGCCTATTAGGCCTATCGTTGCACTTGCAGCCCTAAATCTGACAGCAGCTGGTTGAACCGTCTGATCACAACAAACACTCAGCAGACGGGTGAGTGCGCATGTGTCGTCACCCACTTCTGCATCTCAGCGACTGAAGGCGTCTTCCTCCCTCGCCCTCCCCTCCAGGGTTAAACAGGGATACCATTACACAATACTGCACTGGGCTCTGTGTGTGTGTGTGTATGTGTGCGTGTGTGTGTAGCCCTGCACAGTGTGTCAGCGGGGTGCACGTATGGGGGAGGGGGAGGGAAGCCCTTGCTTTTGTCAAGTAGTAAAACCTGCTATGCAATATTTAAATCCCCCTCCTCCTCCACACATCCCCCTCCTCTCTCTCTCTCTCTCACTCTTCTTCCTCTTCATCCTTCAGCTGCTTCCCTCCACGGCTCCATCATTTTATCCTCCTGCATTTCCTCTCTAGTCTCTTCAGTAACGCCTCCTCCCATCTCCTCCCGTTCACTCTCCGTACATCCTTCACTCTTCTCATACCTGCAGCCACGTTCAGATGAGAACAGCCCGACTACAAACCAAAAAGTCTTCCCTTCATGTTACCAAAACCCAAACTACATTCATATGATAACATGGTGAGAATGATCCACAAAGACAACCAAAGACGCTGCAGTGTGCATGCCAGGCCAGCAGCTGGCAGTGTAACTTTGTAACGACACACCGTAGAAGAAGACCACGTGCCCCCACAGCCTTTTCACACGTGCACTGAACCCAGAACGTACACGTGGCCCAGAGGAGCTGCATCTGAAGTCTGAGCATTAATAAACGTCTGCTGCTGTCTGCTCTTGCTCCTCAAAAACACGAGGAAGAGCACATGACCCGCCCTCCAAAGTCAGAATTACAAGCGGGAAATTAGGACATTTCAGCAACACCAGAGTTGCCATGGTGATGTTTGCGTGATGTTTCAGGGCAAAAAAAATGGGCGAAAGCAAAGAAACAGTGTCATCAACTGACGATAAAAAAATGTATATTGTATTATTTTGTTCCTCGCAGCTCCCATTTACTTTGAAGAGTGTCATATTTTAGTTTCTGCATCTGTTAGCTGCAGCAAACTGTGAAGTGAAACGCAGCCAGGCGAGTACACTCACACTGACAACGATATTTTATCACACGAGTCGCCGACTTCACGTCATAAGTGTTTAAACGTGGCGGGAAAAAGACAATGTTTGGTCAATGGTAAGGAACTTTTTTACTAATTTACTTATTAAATATCAATCTTTGATCACAAAGTGTAATATGGTATTAATGTGAACTGCTGACATGTAGAGTGACCTCGATTAAATATAAAAATATATAAAATATCAAAAGCTGTGAATAAAAACTGCAATACCTCAAGTATATTCCATATATCACCCATCTCTACTGCAACCCACTTTTGGAGCAGGCGCTGCTTTGGAGGAGCTGACGCTGCATAGATCCAGCTGTCAGCGTGACGCAGAGCCGCCACGAGCTCCAGGAGCAAACATCACCGAAGTTTCTGAGATCAACGCCAACACATCGCCGAACCCACATCTCATCATTCGACAAACCAAAAACTCGGCTTCATATCTTAGTTTCTCAGCTTCTCTCAGCAGCTGCCTCTGTGTATTTATCTTTACTGCTCCTCCTCTCAAAATACAGCTACTGCACCTCCACACTGATCCCCTTCACCTGTCACACACACACACACACACACACACACACACACACACACACACACACACACACACACACACACACACACACACACACACACACACAGTCTGACCCATTTGCAGTAATGAGGGATTTTTATGCCTCCTATGTTTCCCCCAAAACACAGCGCTCCAACAATCACACACAGCGGGCAGGAAGAAGGAGGACGACATGTATTTCTCTTCTGTCTGCAGGCGTCCACGTTCAGTCCAGCAGCGTCCACGTTCAGTCCAGCAGCGTCCACGTTCAGTCCAGCAGCGTCCACGTTCAGTCCAGCAGCGTCCACGTTCAGTCCAGCAGCGTCCACGTCCTCCTGCCTCATATATCACGCTGTCTCGTGTCTCTGTTCTTGGCTAATCAGTGTGTCTCATTCTGCCTGCGTGTGTGTGCAGGTTTTATCTGGCCCTTAAACACACACACTAATTCCACATAGTAAGTTTACGTGAAAGAAAAAAAGTTGAATTATTGTTTTATTTAAACTAAACTGGACTTTTAGTCGAGTTACTCCGTCATGTAAACGCCTCAGTCGAACTTTAACTGGACTCGGCGATCTGCACGTGCTCCTAGTCTCCGTGCCGGCCTCCCTCAGTGGTTACAGATAGGGACTGTTTGTTATTTATGAGGGAGGAAGGGCTGCTGAGGGCTGCACTGAGGAGGGACGTGTGTTTTTAGTTCTCTCCAAACTGTGCATGGAAACACTGTTTTTCTGTCTGCGGCTGCTCGTTCTGAAACACGACATCAGCGTGAAAAAGCCCGGAGGAGCGTTAATGTCGCCCAGTGTTCATTCAGCCGTTTATGAACAAGGTGACGAACTATTTTAATAAAAGGTTCCTTCCCTTTTGAGACCTCGCGGCCAAACTGTCGACAAACTATTTAGAAAGCAAAGCGTGAAGATGACTCACTCGTGTACACGGCTTCTAATAATCATATTCACCTTTAAGGCAGAAAGTCACTCAGCAACAGAACTTTATCGTTTCTGTTTTCAGCTCTCGTAATTTTCAGTTTAGCTTCAAATAATCTCTCAGAACATTAATCATCTATTTGTCGGTAACACTCGACTGTTTCTTCTTATGATGATGTTTCATTCTGATGGAAACGGACAAATGAGAGGGCAGAGGAAAAGCCCGACTGTTGGCGGAGCGCAGAAACAAAAGAGAGCAGAACAGACATCCACATTCAGGACTTCTCTTTCAATAAACTGACTTACGACAAATAACAAACTCAGTGACGAACAACCACACCAACAATGACGCAGTCAAGTTACATTTTCAAATCAGCTTTTTGTAGAATCAAGAAAATTGTGAAAAAGTTCGCTTTTCTTCCTGATTTAAATCAAAAATGTAAACTTTCATGTACTGTATATTGATCACATGTAAACTGGAACATTTCAAGCCTTTTTTGTGTTAATTTGGAGGATTATGGCTCATATGGCTTATAAAAAAAACTGAAATTCACTATCTAAACTTATTTAAATATTTCTTTAACTGATTTAATATACAGAAATGTTTAACTTCTGAAAAGTATTTTCATTTATATACTCAGTACTCCGTTGAATTACTGCATTAATGTGGCGTGGAGGATCAGCCTGCGCCTCTGCTGATTGGTTAATGAAGCCCAGGTTGCTTTGATAGTGACCTTCAGCTGTCTGTATTTTTGGTTCGCGTTTTTCTAATATTTTCAAATATTTATTTATTTATTACTTTTTTCTTTACATTTTTCTAGCTGTTGCCCATAATTATCAAAATTAAAACAGAAAAGTTCTTAAAACATTTTAGTTAATGTAATGACTCTAGAATATATTCAGTTTACCCCTTTTTCTAAAATAACTGATGGAAATTATTGAATTTTTTAAAAAAGTTTTTGGGATGCACCTGTAAATACTCAATCTATATTCTGAATATGCTGTTTGTCTCTACATGTGTTTATACTGAAAAGACTGCTGGTGCTCTTCCTCTTTATTTATTTTTTTTCATCTTGCACATTTTGCAGCTCTTTCTGTCTCTGTAAACATCCTCAGCTGCACACTTACACACTCAAACACACACACACACACACACACACACACACACACACACACACACATACACACACAGTGCATATATAATTGCAGTGGAGCTCTTAATGTACTGTTGGGTCTCAGTGGGATCTCCTTGTCAGGGTTTGTAAAGAAGCATCTTTACGCTTTAAGTGCTTGTTGTCATATTTCTTCTGTAAGTTACAACAGGTTTACGTGACAAACTCTCGCTTTCTCTGCAGGTCTCTCCTTCATTTCTCTCCTTCATTTCTCTCCTTCATTTCTCTCCATTTCTCTCCTTCATTTCTCTCCTTCATTTCTCTCCTTCATTTCTCTCCATTTCTCTCCTTCATTTCTCTCCTTCATTTCTCTCCATTTCTCTCCTTCATTTCTCTCCTTCATTTTTCTCCTTCATTTTTCTCCTTCATTTCTCTCCTTCATTTCTCTCCTTCATTTCTCTCCTTCATTTCTCTCCTTCATTTCTCTCCTGTGTTTCTCCGTCTCCATCCTGCTGCTGTTTTTCAATCATTGCAATAACAGAAAAACGCTGACCACAGAGTTTTGCATTCCTGCTGTTTTTTAATGACGCGCTAACTCCAGATGATTGACACCACTTAGGAAATGCTGTTTTCTGCACACACACACACACACACACACACACACACACACACGAACACACACACACACAGCAGACGAGGAAACTCTGCAGAGAAATATCCAAATGAAGAGTTGTTTTTTTTAACAGTCAGTTCATTACGAGAGTAAATGAATCTGAAATGAATGTGCAGACTCATTATGAAACAAAACCTGCTCCATGCATTCTCATCATACACTTTATTTATGTCTTCTTCATACGCGGCCGTGATAGTGTCGGCCAACACGGAGCACTTAATACTGCGGGAGGAATTAAGGGCCAAAGAGGCAATAACAGTAAACACACTAATTAGATTACACTGTTCAGTTGGCGCTGAGAGGATTACTTTTGATCTTTATCCTGACAGAAACCACTTTATTCAGCGCAGTTTGAGGTCTTTCAGCGTCGCTTAAATTACTCGCACAAGGCTGGAGGAGCTGCGGTGACTCACGGCTGCAGGAATTTGCATTTCTACCTTTTGTAGCTTCCTGCTGCTCCGTGCAGACGGACGTGTGGCGGGGATGAACAGATACTGGAAGCACCGAATGAACAAAAAGAAATCAAGGCTAACGCCAGCGTCTGGACCGGACTTCAAACACTCAAATTTGTTGTACGTCTCATTTAAATCCACAAAGAAGATGTGCTGCAGATGTGAACTCACAACCACTTCCTGCCCCTCCTCAAGGTCCAATTAACAAAAAATACTGAGCACAGTGCATACGCTTAAAATTTTAATACAGTTACCTGGCCAAGATGTTAAATATTAGCTGACAAGTTCACCTATCGTTATGTACCGCCTCACGCGAACGTAGAAACTTTTTTGTGATGACTGAAAGTTTTTTTTATAATTTGACATGTGTATTTTATATTCCCAATTTCAATTTGCCGAATGTGCAGATTGATGTAAACCCGCCCTGTGAAGATGTGAACCACAG
The DNA here is from genome assembly GCF_026936395.1 of Plectropomus leopardus. Classification (NCBI taxonomy): domain Eukaryota; kingdom Metazoa; phylum Chordata; class Actinopteri; order Perciformes; family Serranidae; genus Plectropomus; species Plectropomus leopardus. Next base: position 32,603,511 of record NC_142193.1, read on the forward strand.
TTTGATGCTTTGTGTTTTTGCTGCTCACAGTCACGTGGTCACCTGCTGCACTCACAAAAGGCTTTTAATGACATTAATGCTGCATCTATGACACGCACACGCCGTCCTGAACTTCAGCTGAGGGCTATCTGGGCTAATCCTCGCGCTTTTAATGCTGTAGAGTCACAACCATAAAGCAGCTTTTACAAGAACGGGATCAGGGAGGAGAGAGGGGAGAGTAAGAGAGAGTCACTCACCCGTCTGTATCCTGGAAGTTGACGTTCACTTTCTTTGCAGAACCGAGGAGCTCTGAAACACAAACAAAGGGGAACATTAACTGATAGTTGCAGCGTCTAAGTGACACAACATGTTCACAAAGGTTACAAATTCGCTAAAAAAGCTATTAAAATGATAGTTTTCAAGACGACTGAGGTGTTATTGTCAGTTTTCAGGAGAGCTTGGCTCAGAGAACCACGACCGGCCGACATGTTTCTTATTTCTTCAGTCAAACTGTAAAACTCTCTGAATTGCATTTGTTTGAAAGGTGCTATATAAATACCATTTGACTGATTGACATTAGATGAGTCACAAAATCACAAGTTTAAATGTCCTTGTAATAGAATAACTTAAAATAATCAATATTGGTGCATAATGAATAATGTTGGAAAAGTATTTCTTAATCAACGAGCATTGAAGTACTGACTTTAACGTTAATTACCATGGAAACAATCAGGCTTTGCAGCATTCGGGTCAGTCCTGGGAAGAAGGTTTCTGCACAGGCAACATGAAAATAATGGACCTCCATTTCTCTTTCTTTTACATAGAAAAGCAGCTTCAGCAGTTTATCTACGAGGTATCCGACGCTGACATCGTTACCACAGCAACCTACGCAGATTGACTGGTAATGTCAGTACCACACGCAAAGCTGATCACTTGTATAAAACAGTGCGAACAGTCTGTCACAAAGATATTTTGCTGTCTTTTTCTGACTTTCTAATGAAGTCTGGATGTGCATAAAAATATATTTGAAAACGGTCAAAACACATTTTGCCACTTTCACACGTTATTTTTCATGATCTTCCCTTCGTTTTTGTGTCTAATGTCAGCTGATGATGCAGCCAAGATGAGTCTGTATTCTCTCTACACACACACACACACACACACACACACACACACACACACACACACACACACACACACACACACACACGCACACACACTCTCTCTCCTTCCCTTCAGGGTGCAGGAAACAGGACAGTCCCTCTATTGTAGAGGAGACAGCTCCCAGCGCCACTGAGAGAGGAACATTGATTTCCTAACAGGCTATTTCTGGACGCTAAATGCAGGGATTCACACACACACACACACACACACACACACACACACAAAATCTACATCCTCTGTGTGTGTGTGTGTGTGTGTGTGTGTGTGTGTGTGTGCATGCTGTGAGAACACACTGGAACCTGATCTGCATCCGCTATCGAGCCTTAACCCTTTGAAACCTGGATGGACATCAGTTTCTTGTGTTACGTCTTTAACAAGCATTTAAACTTTTGAAATTTGAGCAAACTGATTTGATTTATTCTGAAATTGTGACTAAAAAGGAAACTTATCACGAAATATCCTGCAATCTGCAGGAAATTAGGGAAAACTGACAAAAAAAACTGAATAGTAAAAAAATAGAAAATTAGTAAAAAAAAAAATTAAATTAAGAAAAAAGACAATAAAGAGAGACAGACGGAAAAAAATATATAAAATAATTATTAGAAAATTTAAATTTAATTATGATTATATATTCATTTACATTTTTGACACTTTTTAAAGCCATTTTCCTTTTTTTATTTTGTCATTTTTCTTTTTTGTGTGTGCTAATTTTCACGTGATTTTCTTGTGACTTGTTGATAATTTCTTTCTCATTTTGAGTAATTTCTTTAACGTTGTTTGTCACGTTTCTTCCGTGTTTCCCAGAGAGATTAAGCCAGTCTGCTTAATACAGAGATGAAGTGAAGTGAAGTTTTAGATAACAGGAAGTAAAGTTCAAAGAGGTCCCAGAAATACAGATGATAGAAAAAAGAGGGACGTAAATGGACAAACTGAAACTTTCAAAAACGTTCTGTCTGAATAAGCTCCATATAATGACCGGCTTCTTCCCAAAAACAGAAGAAACACACACCAGTCTCTGTCCACATGCGTCCAGCAGCTGTTAACTTTGACCTTTTGACTCTGTAACGTCATGAGACCGTCAGACGTGACCTCTGGTCATACGTTGCCCTGGTATGTGACAGGAAGACAGACACGCCCGAGCGAACGCGACCGAAATCCCCTCGTTTAATCTGATGGCGTCTCTGACCTCCGTGAGAAGAAAAACTTTCCACTCAGTGCTTCTTGGTGCAGTTTCTCTCCACTTTTTGGCAGATTTGCTTTGTCTCAAACTGCCTCGTCTGTGTCATTAAGTGACATCCTACATTTCCCAAAATGCCCTCTGAACAACAAGGAAACAAACCTGAATTTGACTGACTGAGCAGCTGCTGAGGTGGAAGGAGAAACTGTGATCCTGGCAGGATTAGCACGAAGAACTCAGCTCTCGTTCTTATTAGCGGATGACCGAAACAACACTTTGAGTTCTGCTTCAGCGTGAAAGAAAGAGCCGATGTGACAGCATCAAAGAGCAACGCCGCTGTGAACGCTTGGCCGCCACGAGCCAGAAACACCTATCCTAACTTCTTTGACTCCTTCTGCCTAAAACCCAAAAAGTCAGAAGAATCATGAGGTCTGTGTTCATACTGAACGAATCAAGATCGAGTGAGCTTTGGCCCTCAGCTCCAGACTTTTCATTTATTAAACTGCTCAACTAAACCAACACATAGATATTTTTTTAAAAAGGTGACGTCCACAAATGTCTTAATTTGTCCACAAACATAAAATCTTCTGTCACACAGAAGGAAACAAAGAAAAGTCACATCGAAGGAGCTGGACTTACTCAAATCAATTATCAGATTACTTTAATTTAATAATTGACAACTAATCGATTAATCTTTGCAGCTCCATTCTCAGCAAGCCAATAAGGCTGAACACACACACACACACACACACACACACACACACACACACACACACACACACACACACACAAACACACGCGAGCGCACACACACACACACACACACACGCGGGCACACACACACACACACACACACACACACTGGGTGATTAATACCTCATGTGAAACTTTTTGCTATTGCATCACTGCATCCATGCTTCTGTGTGTGTGTGTGTGTGTGTGTGTGTGTGTGTGTGTGTGTGTTGCTTGGAGATGCTGGACAAAGTCATTGAGAGTCATAACAAACAGTGAAACCATGGTTATAAAGAAGCCAGCCAGTTAAATAACACACACACTCCACACCCTCAGAGCTGCAGCCACATCGGAAAGACAACACACACACGCACACACACGCACGCACGCACGCGCGGGCGCACACACACACACACACTTTGGGAACTCATAAATACATCCATGTCCATACAAAAAAAATGACATGCACGCCTAAATGCAGCAATACAAAGCACACACATTTTAAAGTCACAACCTGTGTGTGTGTGTGTGTGTGTGTGTGTGTGTGTGTGTGTGTGTGTGTGTGTGTGTGTTCATCTCTGTTGCTGTGATGTTGAACGCCACACTGACTGCATGTCTGCTGGAGTCACTGTCAAACTGTGCGACAACCGCAATATGTGTCCCAGTCCTCCAGCAGCCTGGACCTGCCTGCAGCGAGGACAGTGTCTGTCTGCAGCGTGGACAGTGTCTGTCTGCAGCGTGGACAGTGTCTGTCTGCAGCGTGGACAGTGGCCACAAACTTTAACAGTCATTTCGTCTTTAGACAGTTTTGTGAAAAATCAGAAAACAAACTTTCCCACAGACGCTTCTCTGCGAAAAGCTGGAGGCGAATAATCTTTAAAACACGGAGAAATAAAAAACCTGTTATTATAAAGTCAATTAAAAATGGCTGAACCTCG